>NC_057711.1:122147591-122219400 GCF_004010195.1 Chiloscyllium plagiosum | reverse complement strand
GGGCTTTTGCCCGAAACATTGATTTCGCTGCTCCTTGGATGCTGCCTGAACTGCTGTGCTCTTCCAGCACCACTAATCCAGAATCTGATTTCCAGCATCTGCAGTCATTGTTTTTACCTAATGGATTGAGCAGGACAAGACTGAAAGCCTCCTTGAGCCTGCTTCAAAATTCAATGTAATCAGACCACTCAACCACCTTAACTCCACTTCCCTGCTCACTCCCCATACCTCTAGATTCCCTACACTGCTGAAAATCTATCTTTCAGACTGAGATACATTCAATAATTGAGTAATTATTATGAGACACAGTTGTAAAGTAACTCAAATCTTCCAAAAAGATTCAATGATGCCGCTTTTAAAAGAGTGTACTTTTTTGTGCTTACAACAATTAAGATATCACTTGTGTTGCATAGAATATCTTTATATTTGGGCACCCACCATCAATTAAAGCATAACCAGTTCAAGTTCAATCTGGGACAGATATAGGATAAAACTTGTCCCAACAATAGACTTCAGCATGATTAAAGAGAGCCTCATTTCTACAGGAATGTCACAGTATAATTTTCACCCAAGTCATCATATACAGTCTCCAAGTGATATTGCTAATTTAATGCCAATTAATTTTGAAATCTTATAGATTTGTATTATGGTTCCGCACACACTGGTAAGGCATTTTATGGTGGAACAACATAGTTCCCTGAGTGATTAACTGTTCAACCCATCTGACAAAAAGTTGTAAAACCAAGTTCACAGAAATTTGCTTGCTATATGTAATCATACAACTTTAAAACGGTTACACAATCCCACAAAATAGTTTTGCTGAAATTACTTATCTGTAGGATTTCACTAAATATATATGCTCTTTCAGAATGTTACATAATTGTGTGTAAGCTGTACCAGGATTGAGGTTCATAGTTTTGATACAATCTGCTTCAGGGTATAATCATTCTATACAATCTTCCTATGTAACAAGTTCTATTATAATTTAGTACAATCTGCTCCATGACTGGTAAAAATTTAGTATGCACAATCTGATGAAGCTAAAATTTAGGACAATTTGCAACAGGAGCAGCATAATATAGACTAAGTATCACAAAAGCAATAGGTCAAGTCCAAACTGAAGGTCAATGAAATCCAAGACATCAGTGTGAAAGCAAAGGCTGTGTCATTTGCAACTATTTTCAGTCAAAAGTGCCAAATGAATAATCACTTCAGCCTCCTCATGAGGTTCCCAAAAACACAGGTGCTAACCTTCAATTCACTTCACAAGATATTAAGGATCAGCAAAGTCTATTGGACCCATTGAAATCATAGGTGTGAAACTGAAGATTTGTTTTCCAAAACTAGCTGTGCCCTTAACCAAACTGTTTCATTACTACACCAGCACTGCCATCTACCTGATAATCCGTAAAATATCCCTTGTTCCTGTCCACAAAAGACAAGAGAAATTATTGCTATATATGCCTACTCTCTGTCATGAGCAAAGTGATGAATGGTGTTGTTGACAGTACTATCAACCTTTACTTATTCAGCAATAGTTTACTTGCCAAATCTTTCAGCTCTGAACTTCATTACAGCCTCAATCCAGAATAGACAGGAGCTGAATTCCAAAACTTACAAGGAAGTGATTGCTATTGTCGTCAAGGTAGCATTTAATCAGATGTAGCCCAAGCAGAATAGGAATCAATGAGATTCAGGGAAAACTCTCCAGTTGTTGTAGCTTTTTTGAATACAAAGGGAGATGCTCATGGCTATTGGAAGCCTAACATCAAAACACCAGGACATCACTGATTCCTTGAACACAAATTCAGGAGTGATTCGCTTATGGTTGCATTATATTCAGCCGCCATTTTTAGCTTTTCAGATGAGCTACCACCTACAAGTTCCTCTCACTTGCCAGCCAAATTTTCGTCATGGTTTCTTCCTTGTCATTTTATCCAAACGGCACTGCAGGTCTCCCTAAACATCAGATAGCAGCAGTTCAAGAAGACAGCTCACCTCCGCCTTCTGCTCAGCAATTAGAGCTGAGCAATAGCCAGCAATGCCCATGCTCCATAAGAATAAGAAAAAAAGACTGCATTAGTCCATGTTTGCATACACCAAGACATTGACAATATTCAAGCTTGGGTTGATAAGCAGCAAGTAACCATCATATAGCACAAGTGCCAGGCAATGAATATCTCCAGTAGCAGAGAATCAAATCTTTTTTTTTGACATTTAACAAATGGCCTTACCATCACAAAACCCAACCCATCCATGGCAATCACCATTGAGCAAAATCTTATCTGGACCAACTAGTTAAATCCTGTGGCTACAAGAACAGATTAGAGGGTGCATACTTTGTAGTGAGTAAACACATCCACAGAGCATATCCTTATGAGGAGGTAGAGTTGGATGAATCATTTGGCATTTCTGGTTGCAAATGCTTTAGTTTTGAATTTGGTGCTGATGTCCTGGGTTCTGCATGTAATTAGAATGGGAATATTTGCTTAATTACTTAAACATTCAGAATTGGATGCAGTAAACCTCTAAGCTTTAACCTAAATCAATGTTGTAGGATCACTTTCCTTAATCCATGCTCTTGAGGAATATAATGGAATACTTTCCACTTTCTTCAACAATGCCCAAGAAGTTCAATACCATCCAAGGTGAAGTAATCAGCTTGATCCATATCCCATCCAACATATTAAATGTTATTTCCTTCTACCACTGGCAAAAAACACAGCAGCAGCTCACCAAACCTCCTTTAATCACTCCTTCAAAAGTCCTGGCCTCAACCACGTAGAACAATAATGACACTAAATGCAAGGGAGGACCAGTACTCAGAAGTTCTGTCTGAGTCATGCACCATTGCAGAGGCACCCAGGAACAATAGTTGGGGCTGGAAGATGGACACCCCTGTGGATCAAAAATTTCTGTCAGTTGCACTTCAACAGACAGTGAATGTTCAGCAGTGTGACCATGACTGTGACTGTGACTGTCACTTCACCAGACTGTGTCTGTCCCTCTCCAGCTGTTATCTGACATTGGCCTTCTGACTTCTGTTGTTGGAGAGGAAGAGATCTCTTTTTTTCTGCATTCTCCTCTCCCATACTTGAAGGAATGTCAGGTAAATACGATTCAAGGTTATTGCAGCATAGAGTTATAGAGATGTACAGCATATAAACAGATCCTTTGGTCCAACTCATCCATGCTGACCAGATATTCTAAATAAATCTCGTCCCACTTACCAGCATTTGGCCCATAACCCTTTAAACCCTTCCTATTCATATACCCATCCCAATGCCTTTAAAATGTTGTAATTATACCAGCCTCCACTACTTCATCTGGCAGCTCATTCCATACATGCACTACCCTCTGCGTGAAAAAGTTGTCTGTTAGGTCCTTTTTAAATATTTTCCCTCTTACCTTAAACCTATGCCCTCTTTGATTCCCCCGCTGTGGGGAAAAGACTTTGTCTATGCACCTTATCCATGTCCCTCATGATTTTATAAACCTTTATAATGTCACTCCTCAGCCTCTGACGCTCCAAGGAAAATAGCCACAGTCTATTCAATTTCTCCCTGTTGCTCAAATCCTCCAACCCTGGCAACATTCTTGTAAATCTTTTCTGAACCCTTTCAAGTTTCACAGCATCCTTCCTATAGCAGGGAGAAGGATGCAGTATTGCATGCAGTATCCCCACAGTGGCATAACTAATGTTCTGTACAGCCTCAACATGACCTCCCAACACCCACACTCAATGCACTGACCAATAAAGGTAATCATAACAACTACTTTCTTCACTAATCTATCTACCTGCAAATCCACTTTCAAACGAACCTGCACGCCAAGGTCGCTTTGTTTAGTAGGGCCTTACCATTAATTGTATAAGCCCTGCCCTGATTTCCCTTTCCAAAATGCAGCACCTTAGTTTTATCTAAATTAAACTCCATCTACCACTTATTGGCTCATTGGCCCATCTGATTCAAGATGTCACTACACCATCAATTTTGGTGTCATCAATAATCCTGTTTAACATTGCAGGACACAGACCTCCCCATCACACCAAGCAAGACAGCTTCAGTGGACTCTGAAATGCTAACCAGGATTGGTGTGACAAGCAGTCTCCAGATTCTGAGTTTCGTAGTCCAGGACTAGACAAGTGTAGGTGCTGTTACAAGAGGGAGAGGAAAGGGAGGCATGGGAGAAAGGTTTGCAGGCCTCAAAGGAGAGACCAGGCTGAAGGAAGAGGCTGTGTAGAACTGACATTATTGGGTTTGGGGTTGTACGATGTGGAGGCTACTCATAGAGCACAACCCACTTCCAAGGACTGCGTAGTGTGACATTTTGGGTATCTGTCCTGCTCCTGAATTCCTCCTGCCAGCCTGAAAATTCAAAGCTGGGCAGGAATCGTTCCTTAAGTAATCATTAGTCGCCCACAAGAGGCTTCTTTGAAGCACAGATGAGCAGTCAGGCCAATAGCTCACCCACTGGGGAGTAAAATTATAGATGGGATATGCCACAGGATAGTCACAGGGCAAGTAACCTGTTCTGCAACCCAACAGTGGGGAAGAAGAAAATTCCACCCCCAGCTCTGAGATGGGAAAATTCTGTACAATCTTCTACAAAATTACATCTGTTATAATTTGGTGCAGTATAGGGATTAGTGTAATCATGCAAAGTTCACTCCAGGACTTGTTCTGGTCTGCATCCATACAACCTGCACCAGAACAGGAAATAGCATAATCTGGTACAATTGATTCCATTTTCCAAATTCAATCTCAAATTATTCTCAAATTAATTCTAAACAATATTGCTGAAATTTGAATCTGGTAGTATTAAGTGCAATTTCTTCTAGGGCAGGTCTTATAAATTTATAGCCAATTTGTTCTAGGACAGTAACTGATATAATTCCACTCCAGGCCAGGGCTTTAAATAATTCATCAAATCCTCTCCTAGACTGAATGCAACAACATATTTTTTTTTCCTCCTCCAAGTGCCTGGAGAGAAAATTCAGAGAGAAAAACACACCGGAATGCTTGGAAATTAATGTACTGTTTGGATTATGCTCCAATTTAAATTATGTGAGATGAATTGGCCCAGAACTGGATTTAGTATAATTCTGTTCAAATTACTCCATGATAACATCTGGTACAATCTGTATCAGCTACTCCAGTACAGCCTAATTCAAAACGTAATGATTACATGATATGAATGTCCCATCAATAGTAATTGTGGTATATTTACAATCTGTTCCAGGACTGAATGCAGCGAAGAGAATTCTGTATTTACACACTTATGCATCGAACAGAAGGTGCTGTGTTTAATGACAGTCAAATAAATCATTAACTAGAATAATACAGATTGCCTATTAAAGGAAATTATTTCTGCAACATTAGCAATGTTTAATATTTAGTGATGGGTGTGATCAACTTCTACACTCTGCTTTGTGCCCACTGAATTTAAAAACAATTTAAATAATCACCATTGACAGGACATTCATACCATATCATCCTTTCATTGTTGAGTCAGACAGTCAAAGGAGAAAAGTGCTGGGCACACAGCCTCAGAGCAATTTAAAAGCAATGCATTGTGACTTATGGAATATTCAAGAAAAAGGTTTTGAAAGATCCATCTTGTGAAGTTTTGATGAAATGTCAGAACATTTTTAGTTAATATTAAAGTAGTAATTATTGGTGCAACTGCATGACAAAATAACAAGTAGCCTTAGATGCTCACACACTTTCCTGGACCTACAGTACTTTTATGTTGAATTTATTCTATGATTCTATTAGGATAAAGGAGACTGAAATAGTGGGAAATATGACATGTATGATAACTGATTTAGATTGTTGTAAAATTTTGAGTTTCTGATGGTATGTTGAAATGCAGACGTAAAGTTCATGTGTTTCTAGCATGTTGAGACTCGTATCAGTCTGTGGAAGAGTTCCTATACTCAAAAATTAATACTCGTTAGCAGTTAAATACTTCACAATAAAGTTGACAGCCCAGAAGAAACTTATGGTATCTATTGTTTAAAGGTGACATACAGCAGTCAGCTTTGTACAGTTGAATCTGATGTGAATTTTGTCCATGTCCAACTCTGTAGCAAAAGGTGGGGAAAGGTATAAAGTTTCAGATGCAGGGAGGCTTGGAGGAAGTAAGAATCTCGCATCCTGGGTGCGGTGTTCCTGATTGAGGCAATAGGGACAGTAGGATGAACAGTGGGCTGAAAGATGTGACTGGCACAAGTTAAAACTCTGGAATGTTGGATGACAGAGCAATAGTGAAGAATTGTGTTTGGTAGCATGGTTAAGTATAAGGATTGGGTCTTCAAAGATCTCATAGGTTGGGACATGGGAGCAGACAAATGCATTAAGGAGATAAACAGAATGTTTCACAGTTAGAGTGGGCATTGGATATTTTTGAATATTGGCATAGAGGGGTCATGGAATATCAAGAGCAATGCTTATATGGTCCAGGGTAATGGCTAAGATGTTAAGGGACACTAGAGAAAGGATAAAATTGTTATGGATGGGTCAAGAGTCATAGAAGCATGCATGAAGCTGAGAGGAGAAGGATGGGAAAAGTGTAGGAACAGGTCTGAATTGTAACATGGAAATGTTTAGGGTATCTGAATGAAACGTAGATTAGAAGAGGATAAGGACGACCTTGAGTGGATAGAACTTGGGGTGGGCTCAACCAGCCAACTAAAGGAAATCCCTGCTCATTAATTGTATGGAAAAGATGCATGGTCTCATCATTATGTCAGCTCTCTTCATTCAGTGCTGTTGCTGCAATAACCATGAATCATGCATATTCACTTGCTATTCCTTCAACTTTGGGAGAAGAGAATGCAAAAAAGAGACCTGTTGCTGTTCAACAACAGAAGTCAGAAGGCCAACACCAAACAGCAACCAGAGAGGGACAGACACATCCAATGAATAAAGGTATTTGTGCAACTTGCAGAGGGCAAGCACAGACCACTTCCAGGTATTAGAGAGATGATGCCAGAGTCTTAATAGATGTCCCAGCAAATGGTAATGGAGATAAATGGGATTACGCATCAAGACTTTTAGCTGCATGGATGTGATGATACTGTCATGGCAGTGACTCATGAAGTTGCAATGTTACACAATTGCGACACCAACAGTTACTTTCAGAATATGATGGGCAATGTATATGGTGTTTTATGGACTGCCATAGATAGATGTACACAAGACGTAACCAATATCCTATTCCATTGTGCAAATAGCTGTATCTGTTTCACCCACTGTTGAAGACTGTCAAGTGGCAAGGTCAGCAGCATTCAGAGCCATTGATTTGTTTCCTGGAGTGCGAAAAGCCTGCAGAATTTGTTTCTATCTCCATTTTATCACTTGCTGTTCCAAAAACAGTTCACCTGGAGTGGATGTCCATTTAAAGGCCAGTATTCCTGGGTCCTGCACCATATTCAGAAAGCTGCAGTGCACCTGGATAAACACTGGCATTCCGAAACCGCCCTGGTCAGTGATGAACAGATGACGATGAAGAATCAGCAATTGGCTGCATGATTTTCCGATAGGGGCCTGTCAAAGTGTTAACGAGGGTGCTCCAACACAACCAATTATAAGACTCTTAAAGTGAAATGAGGGCATTTGTGAGAGCAGATCTAATCTCGGATGATGCAGAGTCCATTTGGGTGGTGTTAAACAGCATCAAGGTAAAGAAGACATTGGTTAGAGTAGTGTTTAGACCTCCCAAACAGTAGCTGCACTTTAAGCAAGGTTATAATTCAGTGCATAATAGGAGCTAAAGAATAGACCAATAATTATTGGTGACTTTAATCTTCATGTTGTTTAGGTCAATTAAGTTAGAAATGGTAGCTATGACAACAAGATCATGGAAGACACTCAGGATAGTTTCCAAGAACAATATTTCATGAAGCCAATCAGGGAACAGGCTATCCTGGATGTGGTAATGGGTAAAAAGACAGGTTTAATGAATGATCACTGAGTAAACTATCCTTTCGGAAACATTGGTCATAAAATGATAGATTTTATAATTTAGTTTGAGTGTGAGAAACCTGGTTAAAAAACAACTGTGTTTAACTTTAAAAAAAGGGAATTACAATGAAATGACGTAGCGTTAGCTAAGGTAGACTGTGCAGATAGATAGATTGGCAGGAAAGACAGTAAGTAAGCAGTGAAAGACATTTAAGAAGGTAATTCGTGACTCTCAGCAAAATTATATTGAGAGGGGTAAGCCAGTCACGCCTGACCAAGAAATTTAAGGAGAGTATTAAGTTGAATGAAAAAGTATATAAGAAGGCACAAGTTAGTAATAGCCTTGAAGACTGTGATAAATTCAGAATCTAGCAAAGGAGAACTTAAAAAAATGAGAGAATATAAACTAGGCCACACTGGAGAGGAATATGAAAGCTGACAATAAAAGCTTCTTTAAACTGATAAAAAGGAAGAGAGAGAGAGATCAAAGTCAACATAAGCCCCTTAATAAATGAATCTGACGAGATAGTTTTGGGAAACAAGGAAATGGCAGAGAAGTTAAATAGATGTCTACATCAGTCTTTATAATGAAAGACAATTTGAACTTTCCATTAATACTGAAGAGTACCGGAGAATAATTATCATCAATATCACTGGAGAAGAAGTATTTAAAAAACTAATGGAATTAAAGATAAATAAGTCCTCTGGCACTGGTGGCTTGCATATTTAGATCCTTGAGGGGGCATAACTTCAATTTGAGGGTTGACAGATATCGGACAGATGTCAGAGGTAGTTTCTTTACTCAGAGAGTAGTAGGGGTGTGGAATGCACTGAATGCAACATTTTAGACTCGCCATCTTTATGGGCATTTAAGTGTTCATTGGATAGTCATATGGATGAGAGTGGACTAGTGTATGTTAGAAGGGCCTTCAGACTGGTTTCACAGGTGGAGCAACATTGAGGCAACATTACACTGTGCTGTAATGTCCTTTGTTCTATGCAAAAGAAGTAGCTACAGACATAATAGAGTTATAGAGTCATAGAGATGTACAGCACGGAAACAGACCCTTCAGTCTAACCCATCCATGCCAACCAGATATCCCAACCCAATCTAGTCACACCTGCCAGCACCCGGCCCATATCCCTCCAATAATGGGTGCGTTGGTTGTAATTTTCCATAGGGACCAGTGCTGAGACCACAATTATTTTAATATATATTAATGACTCGAAGGAAGCAATTATTGTTCTTTAGCCAAATTTGCAGCCCACGCAAAAAAGCCAGAAAGGCAAGTTGCAATAGGGATGCAAACAGCTTATGAAGTGATATTCATATGTTCAGTGGGTGGACAAAAGTTTGTTAAGTGGAGTATAATGTGGGAACATGTGAACTTGTTCATTTGGAAGGGAGAACAAAAAACAGTATTATTTAAATAGAGAAAAACTGAAAATGCTACAACACAAAAAGACTTGAGTGAGAAACACAAAAAGCCAGCACACGTGCATTAGGTAATCAGGAAGGTCAATAGATTTATTTCAAGGGTGCTGGAGTATAACAATGGGAAAGTCTTCTTGCAACTGTACAATATGCTGGTGAGACCATATCTGCAGTACCAAGAGCAGTTTCAAACTTCTTACTTAAGGAGAGATATTATTGTACTGGAGGCAGGTCAGAGAAAGTTCACTAGAATGATCGCCGGTATGGAGGGATTGTCTTATGAGCAAAGGCTCAACATATTGGAACTCTCGTCATTGGAATTTAGATGAAATAGATGTGATCTTGTTGGCATATACAGAATTCATATGAAGCTTCACAAGGTAAATACTGTGTGAGGACGTTTCCCCTTATGGGTGAGTCAAGGACAGAGGGCATATTCTCAGAATAAAGGGGTGACAATTTAAGACTGAGACGAAGAAGAATTTCTCCTCTCAGAGGGTTGTGATTCTTTCAAACTCCTTGTCACAGACAGCTTTGGAGGCAGAATCCTCATATATATTTAAGGTTGAGATAGATAAATCCTCGATTAGTAGGAAAATGAAGGGTAGGGGGAAAATGCAGGAAAGTGGATGTGAAGAATGTCAGATCACTTATGATTCTATTGGATGTTGGAGTAGGCTTCAGGGGAGGAGCAGCTATTCTCTCCAGTTCCTATTTCTTATGGCCTTATGCTTTTAAAACCATCACTTTAGAGAAGCAAGTGTACAAAAATCAGACTTTTCCCATCATGCATTTGCTTTGTACTCAGCACCATTTTTATTTCTAGACATTGTATATGAAACTGTTAAAAAATAGATTTTGTTAGTGTAAAAGATCAAGATAAGCATTTTCAGTTCTACTTCAGTTAAAAAGCTTTCACTGAGCCTGCATTTCATTCCATTAACGTATGGTCTAATGTACGTTACTGGTCGAAAAAAAATGCTTAGCATGTTTGTTTCATTTGAAGTCTTTTGGGAGCAGGCTCAATAGATTTCAATAAATGACTAAAAAGCAATTAAAGAAACATGATCTGCTTTTCTACTTTTCCCAAATCACATTTTAAGTGATCTGAAAATGCAGATAGCCAAATCAAAACACTACTTTTAATTTGCAGATATCTCTCAGCCACTTTCATTATTTAAACTTCTGCCACAATCATTCTGCTTCCCCGCTGCTAAATGATACATTTAGTCTGATTAGTGCTGAATCCACTATTGTAACTATGGTGTGTTGCCCTTTGGTTCAACTGAACACTTGAAGAGAGAGAAAAAGGACATGACAAAAATTTCTATTTAGTGAATCTGTGCAACCAAGCGTTTCAGACAAAATAACCTAGATTTTCTACTTAGGCAAAGAACCAAGCAGAATCGTGTCAAGTGTGTGATTCACAGTCACTGCATGTGAAGTCAGCCAGTCTCATCCTATTTATTGGAGAACTGGTAATTTTAATATTAAGGGTTAGTTAATATGCCAGAATGTCGAATGCAGACTAGTAGGGAAGGGAGAATTGTGCACTGATGCACAATTTTAAGGGGCAAGAACAACAAAATGATGCCAATCCAGCAGAAAAACAAACTGTCTCAGAAGGGCAGCTTCAATTTGCTTTGTACATGAATGAAGTCTGCAGAAGAGCTGACAAACTTAATTATGTAATTCCATCTGTGACTTGACTAAATGAGATAAGAACTCTGTTTCTCAGCAGCCCATTTTAACCTCTGAACTTAACTGGTTCTAATGGTGTTCCTTGTAAAGAACACAAATGCAATCAACTTTGATCTTTTTCAGAATGTAAATGTCTTGACATGGTGAGCTATCTTAAAATAATGGCACTGTGATATATGGTGGGAAAGGAAATTTTTACACATACGGCTGTTTATAAATGAGTTAATTTAGAATAAGTGGAATGCTTTCCTAATAACATAATCCACACTGCGCAGTTCTACAGAGTGCTCCAGGGACTGCCATTTTGTATGGCTGCAACAAAAGCTTTAGTCATAGACA
This sequence comes from Chiloscyllium plagiosum, assembly GCF_004010195.1. NCBI lineage: Eukaryota > Metazoa > Chordata > Chondrichthyes > Orectolobiformes > Hemiscylliidae > Chiloscyllium > Chiloscyllium plagiosum. The sequence continues at coordinate 122,207,958 of NC_057711.1, read as the reverse complement.
TGATCAAATGTTAGTTTATTGAGGATCTATTGCTGAAAATTACTAAGTAGTATCTATTCAGTTTATTAGCTAAAAATACAGCTGCAAAATATTAAGAGTAGGTATAGATGGAAAATACTGATGACAATAAGATTCTTATTGCAATGCTGGTTTATTTGAAGACTTTTCTTCCAAAGGTGAATGAGTTGAACCTGAACTCAGATTCCAACTGATTCAACTACTGCAATGGCTTCTGTGGTTAAATAGTTAGAAGTTCAACCTTGGGTGGGCTGAGCAGGTCTGGGAAGGAATAATGGATAATTTATTTTACTATTATGACACCGCAGACTATGTCTCTTGGTAGACTGGTAGAACACAGCAGTCTTTACCTGGTTTGCCTCCCTCCACTCCCCTGTTTGGAACGGTCTCTTTCTGATCCTGTCTTTCAGCAATCTCCTTCCAATTCTGTCTAAAATGGTGTCTCATTTTCTGTCTTCTGGTTATCCAATCATAATCACTATCCAAAAACAGTCTCTCCATGTTTTCATAAGAGGTGGCTATGCCATAAATTGTCTGTTAGTTGACTTTTAACCTTTTTAGTGATTATTTTAAACTAAATCATAATAGTAAATTGTGTTCAGACCCTCAATGGGACCTAATATTTATTTCCAATTTAGTTAGGGATCAGTTAAAGTAGCTGAAATTATCCTTGTTAAAGTAGATAAAATTTGAATTCAGGAAGAGATTATATTCACACAACTCCACAGTGAGAAGAAATTTTACTATATAAGTGTCAATAATGAAGAAAACTTAAATATTATCTAAATTATACTTTAAAATCTACAATTAACTTGAGGTAAATTAAAATTAATAGTCAAACTAGAGTTGAACATATAAGAAACTACACAGTAAATGGCAGCAGCATACAACTTATAGAGGTGTCACAAATTTCTCAGCAACCCACACAGATATCACTGGTCACTAAGAGTTACAAAAACCTTTTTTACTTTGTCTTCCTCATGAGTGTTTTATCTCCTTTTTGCGAACACAGTTTCTGATCTTCCTCAACAGCAGTCCCAATTCAGCCTGAAAACCTTTTCGCTTCTTCTGTTTGCAATGAGTTGTCAAGTCCCCAGAGTCTAAGTTAGAGGACCCCAATGACTTCTCACCTCAGAATTGTTCAATCACTTCTCCGAAGATTGTATCCTAATGGATTCATAAGCTGGCGTGACAGAATCTAACCAATATGATCCCAACTCTCTTGCATAGCCCCACACTTCTTAGAGGACTTTCTTTGCCCAAATTTACAACTTCACAGAGCAGTTTCCCTTCAGCTTTATTGAGCTGAGAAATGTCCTGGGTTCCTCTGAGCACCAACATCCTAGCAATATTGAGCAAATAATCCCTCTGAAACTTCTCTGAACTCAAGCTACACAAAGCTAACGATAGCACTTCATCTGCATTGAGCTGACAGATTTCTGCTATCTCTTCAGTTTTGAATTAATCTGTCTTGTGAGCTCCTTTTCATGAGCAAAACCCAGATCCTGTGCTTGTGTTTTTGTGCTGTACATCAAATCACATGAGCAAACATTTTATACCATCTCCCCACGTTCAATGCTTTCAATCATCTTTATGGGATTGAAATTGGATGAATTTTTAGGAGTAAAGTAACAGGTCATGCAGAATGCTTGATGTTATGTAGAGTCCAAGAACTATCATGTTAATTACAATGGTCCAACAATCAATCACTTGTCAGGGATTGATTAACTTCATCAGTTAACTTATTTCAGATAGTAAAATATATATTTTTTGAAGCTGACAAGACAGCAACTTGGTAAGTGTATAAAGCTTGAAGCCACAAAGCAGACCAAATGCTAGGCTCTGTTGCAACATTATGTACACATAACCCATGAAGTTTTTAAAGATGATCTCTCTTAAAGACGAGGTACACAAGTAGTATCCCACTGCTTTCCAAAAGAATGTTTCACTATTTACAATCACAATTGAACCTACATATATGATCATTTGCTGATACCAAAGTTTTGGTAACTTTGGTACGGAAATTTTATTGATTGCATTCAAACACAAATACAATCTGTCATTCTATTTTTTTTGTTTGGGATCTCAGAGGTAATACGATAGAAATGGGAGGCAGTTGGAAAACTGAAACAAGCCTAATTTGTCGTTGGCTGTACATCAACATTCCTTCTTTGGGTATAATGGACCTCATAGTATCTTGGTTCCATTCACATTCTTGTTTTCTACCTAGACTTCCAAACGGCCTTTGACAAGGTGCCTCACGGGAGGCTGCTGAGTCAGGTGATGGCCCATGGTGTTTGAGATGACCTACTGGCATGGATTGGGAATTGGCTGTCTGACAGAAGGGAGAGGGTTAGGATAGTTAATTCTTTTTTGAATGGCAGCTAGTGACAAGTGGTGTCTCGCACTGTTCAGTGTTGTGGCTGCAGCTGTTCACTTTATATATTAATGATCTGGACGAAGAGCCTGGGGCATTCTGGCGAAATTTGCTGATGACACGAAGTTAGGTGTTCTAGCAGGTAGTACTGAGGAGGAGAGGCTACAGAAAGATTTAGACAGTTTAGGAGAGTGGTCCACGAAATGGCTAATGAAATTCAATGTGAGCGAATGCACTTTGGAAAAAAGAACATAGGCATGGACTATTTTCTAAACAGTGAGAAAATTCATAAAGCCAAACTACAAAGAGATCTGGGAGGGCTAATACAGGATTCTCTAAAGGTTGACTTGCAGGTTGAGTCCGTGGTGAAGAAAGCAAATGTAATGTTGCTCTTTATCTCAAGAGGATTGGAATGCAATTGCACTGATGTGCTACTGAGACTTTATAAAGCTCTGGTTAGGCCCCATTTAGAATACTGTGTCCAGTTTTGAGCCCCCCACCTCAGGAAGGACATAGTGGCACTGGAGCCTGTCCAGTGGAGATTCACATGGATGATCCCTGGAATGGTAGGTCTAAAATACAAAGAACAGCTGAGGATCCTGGGATTGTATTCATTAGAGTTTAGAAGATTGAGGGGAGATCTAATAGAAACTTACAAGATAATACATGGCTTAGAAAGGGTGGACACTGGGAAATTGTTTCCAAAAGGTGGGGATACTAGGACCCATGGGCACAGCCTTAGAATTAGAGGGGGTCAATTTAAAACAGAAGTGAGGAGACATTTCTTCAGCCAGAGAGTGGTGAGCCTCTGGAATTCATTGCCATGGAGCGCAGTGGAGGCCAGGGCATTAAATGTCTTCAAGACAGAGATTGGTAAATTCTTAATCTCGCAAGGAGTTAAGGGATATGGGGTGAGTGCGGGTAAGTGGAGTTGAAATGTCCATCAGATATGATTGAATGGGGGAGTGGATTTGATGGGCCGAATGGCCTTACTTCCACTCCTATTTCTTATGGTCTTATGATCTTATCTCAGTTGGTCACTGTGGGATCCTAAATGTGGAAGTATTCTCTTACTTGTAAGTTTAGCGATATTTTACCATCTTTTGTGAAGCTTTACAAGTTTTGAGTTTTACAAAGAGTACTTTGTGTGCAAATTAGTAAATGGTACACATTAGCCTGTCAAACAGGAGCTGAGCTCATGATGGAATGATTCAACTTAGATATAACATAACAATAGATTTTGCTTTTTCTGTCTCTACCTAAGGATAAAATTCTTGACAATGGAATTCATGCGTTCAGCTAAACTGTTGGAACTGGAATAATGTGGAGAATGAAAAATCAGATTGAGACACTATTTCTGACAAATGTACCATGTCAATATGGAGAACATCTTCAAGTCTGGTGTTAGTGAAGTCAACATGCAGATTCAAGTTTATAGCTTGTTCTAACCTCCTCTGTGAATCCAATGTGACCATCAGGCTATTTGGTTCATGCCTAATCTCACAGTCATAAGCCTTGGATTTTTAATCAGGAGATACTACAATCTTGGCTGTCCACTGGTCAAAAGTTTTCAGCAAATCAGCAGTTGTTTCTGGTCAGTCTCCCCTACAAATCTTTTGCCAAATCGATGTCTATAAAGTGCATGGCTCTGAATGTTAAGGAGAATGTTTCCTGCTCAAAGTTTCAGTACTTGGACTGAGTTACAGGTAGTAATTTTAAGGCAAATTCAAGCAGTTTACCATAGTAGTCAGCACACTGCAAGACCTTTCTGTGAAGCATTTATCTCCAAGCTGATTGCCTCTCTGAAGGTGTACAAAATGTGTTCGCTACTTCCAATTTAGTAATTGTTTCAATGCTTCAAAAAGGCATTTAGTGGTCCTCATTCCTTTTAAAAGGTACTTTTCTTCTCAATAATTCCCTTGATGCTGATGATGGTGACACATCTGCAATTGCTGGTCCAAGAATATCTACAATTTAGAGCATCAGTGGCATCCAGACAGATTGATTGTTCTTGTACTCAAATCTATCGATCCCACATCATGGAATTAGTGAATCGTTGTGTGTTGAAAATTTTATATTCATAGATTTCACCATTATTTCTCATTTTTAAAATTGAATTAGAGTAGTATATTGGCTGTTGCCCCGGTGTCAATCTTAGCTAACAACAAACAGTCAGTAGTTTTCTGAAGCCAGATGATTGAAACTTTGTAAACACTTTGGACAGACTGAGGGCACTAACATTTTCCAGGAGTTCCACCCTGTGAAACATGTGTTTACCACTATTTATCCCAATGTGTGTATCACTTCACATAAATGCTTCTGGCCGGATACTAGATAGCCTCTACAGCAGCTTGAAAGTATTCCTTATATGTCATCGGTTATGCTGAGTTTCTCCAACAATTTCTGTTTTAGTTTTAGATTTCCAGTGTCCACAGTTCTTTAGTTTCTGTTAAGATTGTTAATCATGGGATTCACCTGTAGATTACCTTGCTTTCTGACTATTCAAGTACGGTAGGCCTCATCAGCATGATGTGTCCTCTGTACTCGAGAGTGTGTAGTGCTGGAAAAGCACAGAAGGTCATGCAGCATCCGAGGAGCAGGAGAATCAAAGTTTCAGGCAGGAGCCCTTCATCAGGATGCTGCAAGACCTGCTGTGCTTTTCCAGCACCACACACTCTTGACTCTGATCTTCAGCATCTGCAGTCCTCACTTTGTCCTAGTATCCTATGTACTGTCATCATATTATGTTAACAATCATAGTCTAATAATCAATCACTTTTCAGAGATTAATTTGTTTACTTAAAACAGCAAAACACATTATAAGTTATGAAGCTGATGTTATAGGAAATAAACTGATTTCTATATGTACAGTTTGCAAAGAAAGAGTGTCTCACAACATGTGTGCACACAGCAACTGAAATCATTAAGGTCAAGGTACATACAACTGATACATTTATGTTTCCTTAGTATTAAGTTTCCTGCGTATGCCCATGACGGGCCTATAAATGTTAACATCTGCTCTGAAAGTCTTCTGTGCTGAACAATTAACATGCTTAGCTCAGTTTTCTGTTTTTTTCTGTGGAGATATTGGCTCTCCTGAATATCACCAATAAAATGTGAAAGTTTGTTTGCAATGTATTTTGGAGCCAGATGAATTAGGACTAAGACCCTATGGAAAAGTGCCTGAGCTTGATCCTGTTAATTCTTATTGTGCTATGGCCAATCCAAATTAGTTTGGAACATACTGATGAGTTGCCTCAGGATGTCCACTTGGTGATCACTGTTTGTCGGAGTTATTTTTATAAGGCCTGACACCCAATCTGGGACAAGCTATGGGATTCCAATTTCCGAAACGTGATGTGTTCATTAAATGTATGCCTGAAGAAAGGTCTAAAACAATATTTTCACTTAAATGTTTAACATAATTGGTGTCAAATATTGTTTTAAATTTTTGTGCAAAGAAGACAGAAAAAAGGATAGTGAAGATAATTACTCAGCGATCCATTGGAAGAGAATGTCAAATCAAGTCATCTACTTTTAAAAAAAGGTGATAATGCTCTGACTTACTTGAAACTACTTCACTTTGGAATCTCTGCTTCCCTTCAATCAAAAAGTTCTTACTAATCAACCTGAACTGACAATGGACATGTTATAAATTACAGCACTTTTTTGATAGACACTTTAGAGCTTAATCTGCTAAAGAGACCATTTAAAGAAAGGCTTTTTATCTTTTGATTCAGCACATAACTTGTGTAATTTTTGCAGATCTCTAGAAAATATAATACAAAGTAATTTAAACAAGTTTATTTTAATGTATGATAAAAAGCTGTGTGACTGAATTTCAAATGTGATAGGAACATGAATTATGCAAATCTGCTCTTTGAGGTTCAAAAGCTCTTCCTGAGCTGTGGACAAAGAAAGCTCATTTATAGTTCTGAATTATGATAGGCCAGAACTTCAACAACTGAAGGTTATAAAGAAACCAATCACCATCATGTTACATATATAAATGCAGCTTACCAAATCAGTGTCTGGCATATAATTATATTTTCTGTCAGGGTTTAATAACCTTTTGTTTTATTGAGTGTGCTTAATGTATTGCCAGCTATTTTGTAAACTCATTTCCAAGCACTGGTGCAAAGATTGTATCATAGCTCCTACGTCTGTTCGCTTTCAAATTAAAAACGCTGCACTGTGATTTGAAGTTTCTGAATGCTGGTCTCAGACGTGTTGACACTGAAAACATCTTTTCAAATTATATTTGGCAAGTCTTAGTATTTGTGCCCTTTCAGTGGCATCTCAGTCAATCCGTGCAAAGTAAAACCAGATCAATATTGCACCAATTGCTCCATTAATCCTCAGTCTCTCTCATCTTTCCAGATGTCTGTTGACTGTTGTTCCCTTGAAACAGATAATTGATTTTTCAAAGTAATAACTGCAGAAACTTAGCCGAGTCTCATTTTCCTTCAGGTTACTATCACGCTTCAAAAGATCACCTTATTTCCCTATTTCAAAATTATATATATAATTAATATAATGGAGAAACATAATCCATGGTGTATCCCAGGAACATAATCAGATCATTGACTCTCAGCAAAACAATATCAGGATGGAAATCCTAAGATTTTCAATGATTATGGTATTAAGAAGATATTAAATGGGAGGGTTAGGGAGGGATATTTCTTTGGTTGATATCGCTTTCACCTTTGAAAAATGAGATTTATCTTAGATGTTAATTTAGGGAGGAAAAGACCATGAGTTAATAATAGATGAGTTTCTGTCATTCAATTCAAACAACACAAAAGGCGTACTTTAAAGTAATAATTTTAGAAAAACAACTTGCTTTTATACAGTTACATTATCAATACATGCCAATACATGTCACAACAATTGAACTTGCTTTGATGTGTACCGTGTTTCCCTGATTGACAAACATTGGACTTACACACAATGCACACTTATACTTATGAACACAATCTCACACGGGTTTAGTTTTTAAGTGCGGGCACATAAACATTTTCCTGTACTTGCAAACAGCTGCCTTACATTATCTTGCACAGTATTCCAACTTGCATACAAATGAGCTTGCAAATAGGCTCCAGAACAGAACCCTTTCACAATCAGGGGACTCTGTCAACAAATGTGTAAGCTAGGTTGTGTACCACAAATCCCACAAAAGAAATCAAAGGCCCAAGAACCATTAGAATGGCTGCATTCAATTCTAATTAAATTGAAACCTGACCATTTCCCTGGATACATTTTTTACACTGAGGAACTAGAAGTATCTCATCGGAGTAATCTTTACAGAGTTTAGTAAGGAGGATATCTTTTAGATAACTCTGTAGGATCATATTACACTATTGGGAAAAAAGACATGTCTCCAAGAGTCAAGTGTGAAGGTTAGAAAACAGATGAAGGTTAGTGAATAAGTGAATTATCAGTTGCAAAAATCAAATATTTAATTATCCATGAATAAATGAATGGATGGTATTGTAATGGGGTAAGGGGCTGAGTTAAATGAGTAAGAGAGTAGAGTGAGTGAGGTTCATGTATTGAGTGTTAGAGATCAGCGGGGAGGTTGAAGAGGAAATCGGGGAGTCGGTGTGGGTGAACAGGACTCGGTTGGTTGAGTATTCAGGAGTTGGACTAGGGTTCTTCTGCCTAACATTTCATGAGTAATTATCCTGGGCAGATTTGTTGAAACTGTCCAAACTTCCTAACTCCAACTGAGTTAGAGTGCAGAGGGGGAAAGGATTTGCTGACCAAAAGTTCAAATTTCTGAGGCAATTCCCATAGAGTCAGTCCATCTGGACTTCAATGGGGCCCCAACTGACATTTTGATTTATATGCCCATGTTGGACAATGAAGAAACTGAAAGATCTAGGCCATTGAGTCAATAACTTTGTAATGCTGGCTGAGAGATAAATATTAACCAAGGCACAATTCCTCAACTCCTTTATCAAATTATATCATAAGATATTTTCTGTCCATCTAAGAGGAACTCATAACACAATTACTCTTTTGTGGGAAAGTTAATGTATCAGTGCAAGCCAAAAACAAAGCGTACTGTTCAACTACCATTCTATCTGTATCTCACCTATTCAATGCAACATTCCTCATGGAGGTACTAGTTAGAAGTGATATCTATAATTCTTCAAGGTGGATAAGAATAATGTTTAATTCTGATGTTAAATAGCATTGTGATGATAGAAGCAAACGTAACTGTTCTTAGTCAGCACAATTCCTAATCAATGTTCCCGTGCCTGCTGCAATGAACCAACCATGAATGGATGAAGTAAAATGATGGGGAGAAATAAACACAGAGACTGTGGAATTAAGAATAGAATAGAAAGACAAAGAAACTGGGGAAAAAAGGATAAAGTTTATTCCAATGAGGAGAATTGCATTGCATATTAATTGTTGAGGAGAAAGTGAGGACTGCAGATGCTGGAGATCCGAGTTAAAAAATGTGGTGCTGGAAAAACACAGCAGGCCAGGCAGCATCCGAAGAGCAGGAGAATCGATGTTTCGGGCATAAGCCCTTCTTACCAGTCATTGGACTACTTTTGAGGTTTATTCAAAATTATGTTGGTAAGGTTTTGCTATGGCCTGACCCTTTTCAAACATGGACAAAGGAGCTGAACATCAAAGGTGAGATGAGAGTGACTGTTCTTGACATCAAGGCTTCATTTGATAAATGATTTGGAGGTGCCAGTGTTGGACTGGGGTGTACAAAGTTAAAAATCACACAACACCAGGTTATAGTCCAACAGGTTTAATTGGAAGCATTAGTTTTCAGAGCACCGCTCCTTCATCAGATGGATCATTTGATGAAGTGTGACATCAAATTGCTCAAACCAAATTACATTCTTTGGGAATCAGGATGGAACTCTGTCTGCTGATTGGATTCATACCTGGCATAAAGGAAAATAGTTATAATGGTTGCATTTCAGTCATCGCAGCTCCAGGACATCACAACAGCAGTTCTTCAGGGGTATGTCTTGTGGGATCAATGTTCAGCTGGTTTACCAATGATCATCAGTACATTTATAAGATCAGAAATGGAGATGTTGACTAATGAATGCGCAATGTTCAACACCATTCACACCTTCTCAGACTTTGAAGCAGTCCTTGTCCAAATGCAGCAAGACCTGCACAAATTTTCTGGTTTGTGCTGAAAAAGTAACAAATAATATTCACACCACTCAATTGCCAGGCAATGATCATCTCCAACAAGACAGACTCTAAACATCATATTTAATGGAATTACTATATTGAATCCCACCTTATTAACATTTTGGAGTGACCTTAATGAAGACTGACTTGTACTAGCCATTTAAATACTCTAGCTACAAGAGCAGGTCAGAAGCAAGGAATCTGGTAATCATTAACTCACCTCTTGACTCCCCAAATTTTCCACCATCTGCATGGCACAAATCAAAACTGTGGTAGAATACTCTCCACTTGCCTGATAAGTTTCTAATATCACTCAAAAGGCTTGACATTACATCTATGACCATTTGTTCACTCTGCTACGAATGCACAGTAGCAGCAGTGTTTACCATCTACAAGATGCACTAAAGAAATTCACTGATGATCCTGAATCAGAACCTTCCAAACACGCAGCTACTATAATCTAGAGACAAAAGGGCAGCAGATATTTGGAAACACAACACCCTACAATTTCCCCTTCAAATCGCTGAAGACTTGGAAATACATTGGCATTCCTTCTCTGTCATAGGGAAAGAATTCTCGGATTTTGACCCTAATAGTATTGTGGATCTACCTGGGCTAAATGGACTGCAGCAGATTAAGAAATTGGCTCACTTCAAACTTCTCAAAGTCAATTAGGAATGTGCAATAAATATTTTACTCCAGTCAGCGATGCCCATATCCCAAAATGAATAAAAAAAGCAAACACTTATAGGCTACAGGCAAATGAACAACCACTTTATTGAAAGTAATGATTGAGGAGGAATGTTGGCCAGGGTATACGGATCTTCACTCTTAACTTCTGAAAAAGGTTGCAAGGTTATTTTACATTGTAATTTTATACTGAATTAACATTCTCAGTCAAATGTCAGCCTCATTACGACTTTTGCAGCAGTCCTGAACTTACTTGTCAAACCCAAGCATGCACAAACGGCTTAATTGAAACCAGAAGCTTGTATGCAAGAGCCAAGTGTTTGACTAACTGGTCTCTGCTAACATTCAATGAGTAGAAATATAGGTCCTAATCTTATCTTCAGGGCAATTCAATTGCTGGACAGACGTGTACTACATCATAAAGTTATCGAGTCAAATAGCATAGAAACAGACCCTTCGGTCCAACCAGTCTGTGCTGAACATAATCCCAAACTAAATTAGTCCCACCTGCTTGCTCCTGTCCCATTATCTCTCCAAACTTTTCCCATTCATGTACTTATCTGCAAGCGTGCATCAGAGCCGCCCTGCATTTGCCACGGGACTATGCCTACATCGGTAAAACTATAGGAATTCATTTTGTGTTTTAAAAACAGCAGCCGCAGCTTAAACCCACAGAATTCAGCAGCTGCCGGCCCGCCCACGTGACCGAGAGATTGGAGCCAGAGGACAGATCAAATCCATACGAGGCCAGACATTAACCATGACTCATAGACCGAAACTCCTGAGCTAATTAATATGGAAACCTATCTCCTAATCAAATCAAGGGACTGACTGAAACACACCCATATTCATCAATACAGAACCGTCCTGACACAAATGACAGGCATCCACCAGACAGGAACGAACAGACTAATACACACCAGCACCCCAAGGGAACAAAGGGGGGTGCTAGCCCCCAGCCCTCACAGAGAGAGACAAGCAGATAGTACCCGGACCCGTTTACATTATCCAATTAGCACCCTATTGTGTGTACATTGCAATTCTCCTGGGATGGCAGGAAACGCACCATTTGCACCTACTCCAGCGATGATGGGGCACTATCATCCCATTCAAACTCAAAATCCTCACATCCTGACAAAGAAAGGTATATAATGTGTAGCAGCGCGCGGGAACAGCAGAACAGCTGAGATTCGGACCTCGGTTGGTCTCCGCCGGTGTTACTGTAGCAATAAACGTTATCGATTGTTGAACCGCACTCTGGGCTCGGACTGATATCATTTCATCCGTGCTAACATATCCAAATGTCATTTAAACCTTGTAATTGTACCCACATCCAGCACTTCCTCAGGAAGTTCATTCCAAGTGCAAACCACATTCTGTGTAAAACAAATGTCTCTCATGTCTTTTTTAAATCTTTCTTTTCTTATGTTAAAAATGCGTCTTCTAGTCTTGAAATCCCCCATTCTATGCAAAAGACAACTACCATTAACCCTATCTATATCCATCATGATTTTATAAACCTCTGTAATGTCAAGTTTGCAAAAGGAAAAGTGTGAGTTTCGTGGGCATGTAGCATTTTTTACCTTCAGGTTGCCTCATATTTTTCTTTTTGTTTATCGACAGGAAATGCTGCAGCACAAGGCTGCAACTGAAGAAAGAACATTTAGATTCTCGTGGGAGGTAGGAGAGACCATGCGGTCTCTTCAGAGTTGGAGATTTAATCGTGGGGTTGGGAGATGATGGTCAAGTTGAAGAATCTGATTGTGGGTGGAGAATGTCTGAGAAGATGACAGTGGGAGTCACATCTTTGGTGGGTCAAGGACTCTGATTAAGGCTGGGGTAGTAGACAGATCACAAAGAGTGGGTAGCAAGAAAACCATGTGTTGGGCAGGAAAGAAAGATTCTTACTTTTCCCACAAATACAGGCAGGGAAGACATTTACATTATAGATGTGACCTTTTTTACCTCCATTAAACCAGTAACTCAATTAAGGATGGCAATAAATGCTGGCTTAGCCAACGATTCTCTTGTTCCATGAATGTATAAAAGAAACATTGGAATTCCAGAAAAGAGCAACCTGTCCGGTTCTGATTAACAAAATACAATTATAACATAACCTAATTAATTTACCTAAATGACCAAATTGCCTCCTGAGAGCAGGTTGTTTGTTTGACCTTGTCCTATTTCCTTTAATAACAGAAAAGCAGATTGAGATGGGTTGGCCTCCTTTTTTTTATTTTTAGCTCTTCAGCCTCTGATGCAAACCAAAACTACCTACTTCAGGGACAGAAATTAGCCCTAAAATATAGTTAAGGAACTATGAAGAGGGAGAACAGAGGAAACAATACATATAAATCTACAAAGAGGGAATTATGTCAATGAAATGTTATCAAAACAATAAACAATCACATCTTGAACAAAATAGGCGCTGTATATTCAATCATCTTGCAACTCAGGAAGGCTAGTGTTGCTTTTTAACCTTTACATACCATACTTCTTTCATGTCATTGTGTTTTATGCTGTATTCTGAAGTTGTATTTAATTAAGCTTTGGGAAACTATAAGAAAGGTTTCAGAATTTTTGGTCAGGAAATTAAAGGCAGAAATATGCCAATAACCAGCATACTCCTTTAATATATATGTCAGTTTGTCAAGGTTTTACAAGGCTATTAAACTTGTCTGATTAATGGTGACATCAGAGTCAAAGAGTGTGGTGGTGGAAACGTACAGCAGGTCTGGCAGTGTCCGAGGACCAGGAGACTCGACGTTTCAGACATAAGCCCTTCATCAGGAAGCGCTAATGATGGCATCAACCAATCAGATTTCTTGATATGAAACAAAAAATGTTCTAAGAAGCTAGCTCTGTGTACAACAATTGAATCAGTCGTTTCTCTCCGCTGTCTCCCAAAAATCCTGCAGATCTATTTTCCTCCAGTGCCCATCTAATTTTATTTTGAAATCATTGATTGTCTCTGCTTCCTCCATTCTGATGGCATCAACCAATCAGATTTCTTGATATGAAACAAAAACTGTTCTAAGAAGCTAGCTCTGTGTACAACAATTGAATCAGTCGTTTCTCTCCGATGTCTCCCAAAAATCCTGCAGATCTATTTTCCTCCAGTGCCCATCTAATTTTATTTTGAAATCATTGATTGTCTCTGCTTCCTCCATTCTTGTAGGTAATGAGTTCAAATCTCTAGAACTCTATCTATTTTATCCATACCTCTCCTAATTTTGAACCTTGATTAAGTTACCCCCCCCCCCCCCCAATCTCCTTTCGCAACCAGAACTGGATGCTATTTCTCTCGTTGTGATCTAACCAACGTTTTATAGAAGTTCAACATCACTTCCCTGTATTTGTTTAGTTAGAGTGCCAGCAGAGACCTATAACTTCTTAAAGATTTTAATTCCCAGTGACCAAAATAAAACAATGTAAAGCATTAAATTTGAGAGTTTTAAGACTTTTATTGTAGCCAATAAAATAAAAACACCATTGACAAAACATTACTTTGCTGTCTGAAACCACTGAAAAGATAGCCCTTATCACAGTCTTGACACAATTGATAATCACATTTATAATTATTTTTCAGCATGCTCTCCACAGCATTACAATCTTTAAAGGATAATTCACAGTTATTTCCAGATTTCTTTGGGCTCTTATATTTCCATTTTGCAGTTCAGTGATCATTGACTAGCACTTCTTGAATTAGAATTAGAATTAGAATTAGAATTAGAATCTCTACAGTATAGAAACAGGCCCTTCGGCCCAACAAGTCCACACCGACCCTCTGAAGAGTAACCAAGCCAGACCCATTCCCCTACCCTATATCTACCCCTGACTAATGCACCTAACGTTATGGGCAATTTAGCATGGCCAATCCACCCTAACCTGCACATCTTTGGATTGTGGGAGGAAACTGGAGCACCTGGAGGAAACACATGCAGACACGGGGAGAATGTGCAAACTCCACATAGAGAGTCGCCCAAGGCAGAAATCAAACCCAGGTCCCTGGCGTTGTGAGGCAGCAGTGCTAACCACTGAGCTACCGTGATGCAAACATAACTTCATTCTTTTATAAGAATCTTGGCAGACTGACTATCAACAGTCAGACCAAATTCAGTGACTTTCCTTCCCAACCTCACCAGGAAAAATCTGTAAATGTCTGTTGATTGCCATGGGACTACCACAGGTCATGTTTCCTCTTATGTTTTGCTGAGCACTTGTATTCCTCTTCACACTATTAATGACAATGGTTGCAGGTTTCTGTTTTTGTGAGACCCCCCTCTCTTTCTCTTTGTTTCTGTCCAATCACTTGAAGACCAGAGTCTATCCACAGTCCAATTTAACCATATTGTGCCCTAGAGTAGAGTCATAGAGATCTACATCAAAGAGAAAGGTCCATCGGCACATTGCATTGTGCCAGTCAAAATCAACTATCTAACTATTCTAATCCCATTTTCCAGCTATTGCCCCATAGCCTTTTATGCCTTTGGATTCACAAATGTTCATCTACATATTCTTACATGCTATGAGGTTTTCGGTCTCTACCACCTTAACAGGGAGATTCCCACACTCTTTTTTTGGAAAATGCTTTGCCTCATATCTCCTCAAAACCTTTTTGCCCCTTACATTAAAGCTATGCCTCCATCAAGGGGAAATGTTTCTTCCTGTTTACTCTATCTATCCACCTTATAAATTTATAAATCTCAATCGTGTCCCCTCTCAATCTGATCTGCTATAAGGAACATAATCCCTCTCTTCATAACTGAAACTGTAGGGAATCTAATCTAATCTGAAACTCTCCAGCCCAGGCAACATCCTGGTAAATCTCCTCTCCACCCTCTCCAGTGCAATCACATTGATTGTCCTGCCCAAGTGCATCACCTCATATTTATCCATATTGAATTCCATTTGCCACTCGTCAGCCCATGAGCCGGCCAGTCTATATACACTTGTAATTTAAGTCTATCCTCCTCTCTACCTACCATGCCCACCAATTTTTGTATCATCTGCTGTTGAATTTACCAATCAACATTTCTACATCCAAGTTTAAATTATTTATATAAACCACTCACAGCAGGGACCCCAACAGTGATCCCAGTTGAACCCCATTCGATACAGGCTTCCAGTCAGAAAAACATCCCTCAACTATCACCTCGACTTCCTGCCACATCCTGTGTTTTGTTTTATGTCAGCCTTATACAATGACTGTTATTTCCATACAAGAGAATAAGAATAAAATATTTTCTTTTGTCCAATTGCCACTTGTGTCGAGCTTCTCGGGAAGTTTTTTTTTTGTTTTGTCATGAATCCAATTGTGTCTTTTCTCTAAACCTTACCAAATTCTCATTATTAGTTACTTAACCTGCCCCACGTCATCCCTCTTATCCAACTCTCTCCCCACCTTACTGAGGGCCAATCCAGGAACATTTCATCATGGCCCGATGCCCTGAATTGATCTGGGTCCCCACACCATTTTAAAAGGGTCATTTTGTATGCGGAGAAGCACTTTTCAAACAGGACCTTTGCTGCACAGTTCCTGATGTTTGCCCTAGACATGGCAGTCAATGGGTATTTGGAATCTGACTTTGTGGGCAGGGACCTGGAACCCTGTTGAATGAACGGGCAGGCAGTCCTCTTCCTAGGATAGAGCCCATGATGCCACTTTGTGCCAGCTTGGTCTGAGGTTGCCATACAGGTCAGTGTAATCTCATCCATCTGGAGGAATGCCCAGCACCATCAGAAGAATGTCAATGACCTTCTCCCTTCCACCAGCATGAAATGCTATCATCTTTTCATTGATAGCTCAAACCCACTCCATTTATGCTATCGTACCCAACTCTTTCAAGTCTCATGCTCTGCAACTCTCACAATTGCTGGCAACATCTTCCCTCTTTTGTACTCACCCATCCCAACTCACAGCATTACTAACACCGCATGCACTCTATTCCTCTCCCCACTCACTAGGGGCACCACATGACTTGCATCAACAATAACAGAATCACATTCATTTACTTTAATATCTGCCTGTCTCTCATTCCAGGAGAAAAACAACCCAGAACAAGGAGAAAGAGTCAAGACCAGTAGTGGGCTGCATCACATTTGGCACCTCACCCTTTATATGGAGATCATCATGCATTGACTAGCCCAAGTAACTCTGGACTGGTATCAGAGGCTACCATTGACCTCCTGTGTCAGGTCCCCTGAGCAAAGGCTTTCTCTCTTAGTTTGACTGAGGACAACTAATAACCATGACAAATGTCCTGGCTTTGTGTCTATTCTAAACATCATGACAATATTGGAGAACTGCAAGCCGAGTATTTCTGTTTGAGGGGGCGAAGTGCAAAAAAGGCAAGGCAAAACAATGCAACACATAGATGCTGTGAACATTCAGGTTGGCTCAGGCTGGGTAGATGCTATGATAATGGATGAATAGGCTGGTAAGGCAGCCTGGCCCAGTCCCTGAGCTGGGTGAGCGTCCCTGAGTGCACAGTGTCCTTGCTGCAGTATTGCAATGATGGTTGCTGGTACAGCCCGACTTGCAGCATTGAAGTGCAGAAATACTTTGTAAATGGTTTTGAAATGGAAGGCAGATGGAAAGTTATTTGACATGTTTTGTAAGAGTTGACTCCTACCATTCCTGAAGAAGGGCCTGTGCCCGAAACGTCGAATCTCCTGTTCCCTGGATGCTGCCTCCAGCAATAAAGTTTCAACTTTGATCTCCAGCATCTGCAGACCTCACTTTCTCCTTGACTCCTACCATTGCAGACACATGGCTATAAGCGAATCAAAGCTGAAAACGAAGTATTCAGGGGTTTGTTACTTTTCAAAAGGACAGGTAGGGTGATGAGATAATTTGTTAGCATGGATTAGAATAAGAACAATTGCAAAAAATGATCTTCGATCAGAAGATGTAGAATTCATACAAGTGAAGATAAGAAATAACAAGGAGAAGAAGTCATTGCGTGGAGTAATCAATAGGTCCCTATAAACAGTAGCTATATAATAGGACAGAGAATAAATCAGGAGAGAATCAGTACATGAAAAACATTAATCATGGGTACTTTAACCTTCATGTAAGTTGAGAAAGTCAGATTGGCAGAGGTAGCCATGAGGAAGAATTCAATACTCCAAAGTATGGCCTCATTAAGGCCCTGTATCACTGCAGTAAGGCTTTCCAATTCAGAAGTTAAATCATTTCGCAATCAGGGCTAAGTTACTGTTTTGAATCTGATAGGACTCTGCTTCTTATCTTCACAGATGCTCTTCACAGATGCTGCCTTTCTGATTTTATTTCTTTTTATTTCAGATCACTGGCATTCACAACCGTTTGCTTGGTATTAAAGTTCTTTGGCTCTATCTCTCTTTCTTCCTTTAAGGCACTGCTTAAAGTCTAACTCTTTAACAAAACTATTGATCTCAAGGGCTATTATGACCAGGATGAATTTAGATGAAACATTACCTAATGAATATAAATTGCTATTGTGCACCTGGCTGTAGGATTCCACAAGGTACAGATAAACACTGTAAGGAGAAAGTTTTGTTTAATGTACGGAGAATGCATTGTCACTTGAGATTATTGTAGGCTTGTGTTAAAAAGATCTCAGTAAAGTTAATTGGATGCATCTGAAGTCATATTTATTAGGCCCTGCAATGCTGAACTGATGTACATTCCAACTAGTTTTCTTTTCTTATTTGAAGCATCTTGTAATCCCACTAGAAAATAAATCTTAAGTCTTAAGCACTCGCATCTTCCCTTGATAATTTCTCAATCCATAATTCCCTCAAGCTATATTTTGTGTACATTATTTTTTTCTTCTGACCTATAAAAGTGATGAAACATTTGACATATCTGAAGCTGATAAGCTTGTGTCCCACTGCACTTTCAGTTGCTCCCTCAGTTTTACTCAATGGGTCCACATTTGGGGCAGGTCTTGGTGTGTCAGCATTTTAGTGATTGTCACTCAGTTTCATTAAAATGTTTTGTCAGTTTTCTAAGATGGCAGCTAGTGCACAATGAAATAAGTTGCAGATTATTGATGAAAGCAACAGGTTTGATGCACCACATTTCCATTTTATGTTTCCTGTGTCTTAACATATTTTGATGAATACTATTGATAAGAACACAGACTGGTAGTTACTCATTTTATTATTTCATCAAAGTATGTCCCTTAAATGTCGAACATTCAAATAAGTTCATTCCTCAAAATCTCCTTAAATTTTGGCATTCTTCATTCTACCTGAATATTAAAGTCTAAATGGGAGAGCCTGCAAGGTTACAAAGCAGTAGCACTCATTTTAATGAGTCTAAACAATTACTGGCACTTTGATGGATGCGCATGCATTAAATAGATATATTACATCATTCTATTATTTACTTCAATTTGCAGAGATTAGAACATCAAGCTCACAAATTAACATCCCATCCTCCAACTAGGCTAGTATGTGATAGACATAGCACTAAACCAGGAGAAAGTGAGGACTGCAGATGCTGGAGATCAGAGCTGAAAATGTGTTGCTGGAAAAGCGCAGCAGGTCAGGCAGCATCCAAGGAGCAGGTGAATTGACGTTTTGGGCATGAGCCCTTCTTCAGGAATCTGATTCCTGAAGAAGGACTCATCCCCAAAACGTCAATTCTCCTGCTCCTTGGATGCTGCCTGACCTGCTGCGCTTTTTCAGCAACACATTTATAGCACTAAGCCACCAATTCTTCCAAATAAATTACCAAAAATTAGCTGGACCTATCACAACCACGTGACCACATAGCTCATGGATGGGTAGATATCAGAAACCATTTAAACTAGCATGACCAAAACACATGTGTGTATGTTTAATCGATTTCATCAATCTCCTCCTCAGAATTTCGTCGAGAGTGCCTTCTGCTCTCCCAACTCTGGCCTTCTCTTCTGTCCCTACCACCTTCACTCTAACATCAGCAGTAGTACCTTCAACTTCAATACTGTTCCCTTGAAACCTTTCTGACATATCACTACCTTGCCATCCTCTTTTTAAAAAAGAAACCCACTGCCTTTATAATAGGATAGAATAGCAAATTACTGTCACATGTAGTTTTACAAAGAAAAGTGAAAAGTTTTATAAGTCGCCACATAACAGCGCCTAAATAAATGACAGATGTCACAAATAGCAAGTAATAAAAAGTAAAAGTTCAATTAATGACTCCTGGGTTCAAGGTACGCTGGAAAACTGGGCTGAAATGGCTCCACCATATCGAGATATGATCTCCACACTGAGACAACACCTCCACGCCAGCACTAGATCTCCACACCAGGCCGTTGGAACACCTGGAAGCCACCTCCAACGCAAGGACGAGACCTCCATGCCAGGACTAGACCTTCATACTGAGCTGCTGGAATATTTGGAATCCACCAAAGAAGACCTCCCCGATAGGACAAGATCTTTACCCGGGACAAGAACATGACTCCAGGAAGTAAAGCAGATAGAGTAGACAAGCTCCAGGTTCCTGCAACATTGTGCATTACTCCACCTGCAACATGATAAAATATTTAGAGTCACGAACATTAACCTGCGCTCCAAAAGACAGACCTAAGCCATGCTGTAACTGAAACTCAGGAAATGACAGGCACGTTACCAAGTCACAATGTATTATTATTTTTTCTTTATATCACAGAGGAGCAGGAAAATCTAAATAGGGAGCCACATTGCTGAGACATATAAAAAGGCGATGATGAAATTAAATTGACCTTTTCTTTTGGCAGCTGTTGACAGATCATCTCTAGATTTTCAGAAGATTTGCGTTTTATTTCATGGATAAAAATAGCGTTATTGCTTCCCGTTTTTTTATTGCAGCAGTTGTGTTTCACAATCAGTTCAGACCCAGACCAATGTAACATTTTGTCCTATATCTTCATCTGGATGCTTGTAATGCTATAGTATTAATCACTACTGCTTGGCTGAAAGTTCTAAAGAAGCCCAACAACAAATGTAACTCATACACCTTTCAACTTTTAAAAACAGTCTGCTCCTTTTAAAGTGAGACCACATTTGGTCCACAGAAGCTACTGCTACATTTTTGTAATACAAAGGAGAAGGTGTTATATGAGCAAGTCATAGGAAAGAAGATTCTCAATTTCATGTATCCAACCATAGCGATCTTAAACTTGGCGGTCCACAGGAAGAGAGTAACCATGACTTTGCAGATGGCTAGAAGATCCACAAGTTACACACTGAGAAGATATTGAAGCAGATGGCCAGAAAGGAGTTTTCAAATGACATCTGCCACCAATACTTCACATAACCATCGGTTACACATCAGCAGTCCATAGCAGTCAGGACTCAGGCTTAATATTCAGATATTCTATCTCACCCTCATCGATAATACCAACCTAACACTTATGTCTTGCAACATGCACATACTTCCAGCTTTTAAGGTGCCAGATACTTCACCTCAATATATTGCAACACTCATGCACTGGTCTCTATTTTTAGGGAGGTTATATTCAGCTCATGGTGTTGGCTGCAGAAGAAATCATTGCATCTGATCCTCTATCTAAGTATATGTAACTATTAGTAATATGTGCCTATTCTTAAGTATAGTTGAAAGCCTTATAAAGGACCCTCATGTAAATCAGATATAACGTAACTAGCTATCAAGTACTCAGTAATGAAGGTATTCTATTTATCAAGATTAAGCTTTTCTTCTGCCAAAGACTTTGTATGAGTATCCTTCCCCACTTGGTATGACTAAATTAGACTAATGCCAATAGGAGGGGATCTCAGATGGTTCCAGTGGTTATGACTACAATAGACAATTTTTTCATAAATACCATACTAACAGAACAGATATCCAAAAGTACAGGCCAGATTTTCCAAGGAGTGGCAATAATACACAAGACTGAATCCAGAACAGGACTTTTATCAGCCAAAGAATGCAGCTTCTGAAAAGATTGCTGTTGACAGGTCAATGGTGAAGTTACATTTTTGTTTGGGGAGCAGATTGTTGGACTACCTACCAAAAGTCTTTTTGTCCCAAAGCTCAATGCCCATATTTTTGACCCAAGAGAACTCCTGTGGAGGGAAAACAATTAACAGGTGTGAAACTTGAAAGGGTTCAGGAAAGGTTGACAATGACGTTGCCAGGGTTGGTGAGCTTGAGCTGTACAGAGAGGCTGAAAAGGATGGGGGTGTTTTCCCTGGAGCGTTGGAGGCTGAAGGATAGGCTTATAGAGGTTTATAAAATCATGAGGGGCTTGGATAGGATAAACAGACAAGGCCTTTTCCCTGGGGTGGAGGAGTTCAGAACTAGAGGACAGAGGTTTAGGGTGAGAGGGGAAAAATTTAAAAGGGACCTAAAGGGGCAATGTTTTCATGCAGAGGGTGGTGTGTGCATGGAATGAGCTGCCAGAGGAAGTGGTGGAGGCTGGGACAACTATAACATTTAAAAGGTGCCTGGATGAATGTATGAATAAGAAAAGTTTAGAGGGATACAGGACAACTGCTGGCAAATGGGACTAGATTAATTTAGGATACCTGGTCGACATGGGCAAGTTGGACTGAAGGGTCTGTTTCCATGCTGTAGATCTTCATGACTGTATGATTCTATTTCAGGATTCAAAATGGAGTCTGTGAGTGAAATCTTCATTAAAAATCTGGAACGGCAACTAGTTGGTTGGAAGTTTGTTTCTCACAACTTGGAGATGAACAGCATAGCCTTCAGAGACATATCCTACCCATAAAGGCTAAGATTGGCTTGATTAAAAACAATGCAGACATTCAGTGAGAAACGTTTTCTCATATAGAGCTTTCAAAATGACCATTCATCTGCTTCCAGAACAATCACTTTCGACAATATTCATAAAATCATCAAATCAAAATTCCAACCGCAGGTTTACTGGCTTATCAAAAAGACAGGAGAAATATAATCATGGACAGACAGGAACAACACTAAATGTTCCCAAAACGTTTTGAAGAAGCTTCAATCTGCGGTACACAAATTTCTGGAAATACTCCTTTCAGCACTGATGGAACCACATTGATTGCAGACGAGACCAGAATCCTGAAGAGATGAGCAGAGCAGTTTGACAGAGTTCTGAAACATCTCTCAACAATCAATAATGAGCAATTGCCCACTTTCCCCTAATTAAAATCAAAATGTGACTCACTGACTGATATGAAAGCAATTAGTCTCCTGTCAAGCAGCAAGGCACCAGGATCAGGCAGATGAAATATAGAAAAACAGGATGCTCAAACTCACTAACAAAGTCACCAAATAATTACAAGTAAAATAGAACCAAGAAGCTGTTCCTTGGCAACTAGAAAATATACCAATTAACCACATTCATAAAAAGAAGAGAAATCAATGAACTTGCAATACACGTTGAGAAATCTCATTATTGCAGGGAAAATTCTTGCATGAATGGCATGGCTACAAAAACTGTTTACTCCAGTCCGATGCAAAAGTTCAAAGAGAACAATATCCAAACCACGGCTTATGAGAGAAGTTAAAGATTGTATTAGATACAAAAATAAAAAGAGGCAGACAAGGGGCTGAGAAGTGGCAGATGGTGTTTAATTGAGATAAATGTGAGGTTTGGGAAAGCAAATCTTAGCATGACTTATACACTTAATTGTAATGTCCTTGGGAGTGTTGCTGAACAATGAGACCTTGGAGTGCAGGTTCATAGCTCCTTGAAAGTTGAGTCGCATGTAGGTAGGATAGTGAAGAAGGTGTTTGGTATGCTTTCCTTTATTGGTCAGGATATTAAGTACAGGAGTTGGGAGATCATGGCTGTACAGGACATTGGTTAGGCCACTTTTGGAATGTTGCATGCAATTCTGGTCTTCTTCCTATTGGAAGGATGTTGTGAAACTTGAAAAGGTTCAGAAAAGATTTACAAGAATGTTGCCAGGGTTGGACGATTTGAGCTATAGGGAGAGGTTGAATAGGCTGGGCTGTTTTGCCTGGAGCATCAGAGGCTGAATAGAGGTTTACAAAATCATGAGGGGTGTGGATAGGATAAATAGACAAAGTCTCTTCCCTGGCGTGGGAGAGTCCAGAAATTGAGGGCATAGGTTTAGGGTGAGAGGGGAAAGATATAAAAAAGATCTAAGGGGCAACTTTTTCATGCAGAGGGTGGTACGTGTATGGAATGAGCTGCCAGAGGAAGTGGTGAAGGCTGGTACAATTGAAACATTTAAAAGGCATCTGGATGGATATATGAATAGGAAGGGTTTGGAGGGATATGGGCAAGGTGCTGGCAGATGGGACTAGATTGGGTTGGGATATCTCGTTGGCATGGAAGAGTTGGACTGAAGAGTTTGTTTCCATGCTATACATCTCCATGCCTCTGTGACTCTAAATTAGCAGAAGGAAAATAATAGAATTGAGGATTGGGAACAGTTTAAAGGTCAACAAAAGAGGGCCAAGGTACTGATTAAGAAGGGGAAAATAGAGTATGAGAGTAAGCTTGAGAAGAACATAAGAGCTAACTGTAAAACTTTCTACATGAGTGAAGAGAAATAAAAATATGGTGAAAACTAATGTAGTCACAAATGGGGGAATGTAAAATGTGGAACAAAGATATGGATGATAATCAAAATTCATAATTTACTTTTGTTTTCACAAAGGAGGACAGAATAGTGTACTGGAAATGGTAGGGATCACATGGTTAAGTGAGAAGGAGGAACTGAAGAAAATCTTATTAGTCATGAAATGGTGTTGGAGAAATTGATGGGACTACAGGCTGATGAATACCCAGAGCTTGATAATCTATATCCTAAGGGAATTAAAGGAAGTGACTCTAGAAATACAGTAATGGGTATGTTGGTGGTTGTCAACTTCAAAGATCCCTTAGACTCAGCAACAGTTCCCAGATTGGAGAGTAGCTAATGTAACCCCAAAAAAGGGAGGCAGAGAGAAAACAGAGAATTATAGACTAGTGGGTCTACTGCTGACAGTGGGATGATGCAATGTCCATTATCAAGGATTTTGTAGCACAGCATGTAGAAAACAGTACTAGAATCAGACACAGACAGCAGAGACTTACAAAAGGGAATTCATGCTAAACAAATCTACTGTAATTCTTTGAGAATATAACTAATAAATTATTTGGGAGGGTAGCGGTGGGTGTGGTTAATTTGGATTTTGAGAAGACTTTCAACAAGGTCTCACATAAGAGATCAATGTGTAAAATTTCTGTTTCATAGACAGGATACAAAGAGGAGGAATGATTGAGTTTTTGTCTGAATGAGAGACAGTGATTAGTCAGGCACTGTAGGATCAGGACGGGGACCCCAATTATTTACACTATATGATATTGACTTAGATTAGGGAACTGAATGTAAAATCTCAAAATTTGCAGGTGCCACAAAGTTGGGTGGAAGGGTGAGCCGTGAGGAGGAAACAGAGATGGTGTAGTGTGATTTGGACAGATGAGTGAGTGAGAAAATACATGGCAGATGCAGAATTATATGGATAAATGTGAAGTTATCCATTTTGATAGCAAAAATAGGAAAGCAGATGATTATTTGAGTTGGTGTAAATTAAGAGAGGGGAATGTTCAAAGAGACCTGGGTGTTCTCATGCAAGTAAGTGCACAGTTGCAGCAGGCAATAAAGAAGGCAAACTGTACTTTGGCTGTCATAGTAAGAGGATTCAAGTACCAGAACAATGATGACTTGCTGCAATTATGCAGAACATTGGTAAGGCCACACCTGGACTACTGTGTATAGTTTTGGTCTCCTTATCGAAGGAAGGATGTTCTTGCTATAGAGGGAATGCATCAATGGTTTACCAAATTGCTTCCTAGGATGGTAGGACTTACCTTTGAGGGGAGGTTTAGTTATTTAGGATTTTATTCACTGAAATTCTGAAAATTGTGGGGGATCTCATTGAAATCCATAAAGTTCAAACAAGACTGTAGAGGCTAGATGGAGGAAGAATGTTCCCGATGGTGGGCAATTCCAGAATCTGAGGCCATAGCTTAAGGATAAGGGGTAAACATTTTAGCCATTCCTGTACCTGTACTCAACTCCTCCAGCGATGAAGGCCATCATTTGCCTTCTTCACCGCTTGTTGCACCTGTATGTTTCAGTGACTGATGTATATGGGAAATCAGGTCTCATTGCACATCTTCTTCCCAATCTATTGCCTTTCAGATTATAATCTGCCTTTCTAATTTTGCTACCAAAGCTTATAGTCACATTTATCCACATTGTATTTCATCTGCTATGCATTTGCCCACTCACTGACTGTGGCTGTTAATCTGATTAAATCAGCCAACCTTGGCTGGCATGTAAAAAGGGTGAGTGTCAAAGATACCGGCACTCTGACTTTGTATGAGGCATTATTATAGTCAAGGACTGTTCACATGTAAATAAGGGGTGATATGATGTTTTGATACCTGCCTCTGTGGAGTAATTTCAGTGACTTGCTGGTGAATGTGCCATAATGGAGACTTTGTTATAAATTAATTATTGCGATGTGGACATAGCAATTGCCCATTCTTAGTTGCCCTTGAAAGGATGGTGATGAACTGCCTTCTTGAACTGCTGTAGTTACAGCCACAATGCCATTAGAGAGAAAGTTCCAGGACTTTGACCCAGCAACACTGGTACAGCGGTGATATATTTCAAAATTCAAGCTAGTAATTGGAGGGGAACTTGCAGGTGATGGTGTTGCCTTGCATTTACTGTCCTTGTTCTTCTAGGTGGAAGTGGTTGTGGATTTGGAAGGTGCTGATTAAGGAACTTTGGTAAATTTCTTCAATTCAGCTTGTAGATGATATACACTGCTGCTACAGAATACCAGATACTTATGAATGCGGGGCCTGTTAAGTAGGCTGCTTTGATATGGATGGTGTCAAGTTTCTTGAGTGTTGTTGGACATGCACTCATCCAGGCAAATGTAGAATGTTCCATCACATGCCTGACTTGTGCCTTGTAGGTGGTGGCCAGGCTTTAGGCAGCCAGAAGGAGTCATTTGCTGCAGGATTCCTTGCCCTTGATTTGCTCTTGTAGCCACCATAGTTATATGGCAAATCGATTTGAGTTTTTGATCAATGGGAAGCTCCTAGGATGTTGGTAATGAAGGAAGTCAGTGATGGTAACACCATTGAATGTCTTGGGATGATGATTAGATTCCCTGTTTTTGGAAATAGCCATTGCCTGGCCTTTGAGTATTGTGACTGTTACTTGCCACTTTTCAGCCCAGGTCTGAAAATTGCCACATTTAGACATGGACTGCTGCGGTATATGAGGAGTCTTTGCAGCAAATTCATCACCTCTTTTGCATAGAAGATTCACATTAGATAACAGGAAACACGAAGTCCACAGGCTCAGACATATAAGCTCCTCCTCTATGCCAGCAATACAGTTGGTATGGTGGCTCAGTGGTTAGCACTGTTGCCTCACGGCACTAGGGAATGTGTTCAATTCCAGCCTTGGGCGGCTATTTGCACATTCTTCCTCTGTCTGCATGGATATGCTTTGGTTTCCTCCCATAGTCAAAAAATATGCAGGTTAGGCGGATTGGCTATGCTAAATTGCCCATAGTGTCCAAGGATGGGTTGGATCTGGATGGGATGCTCTTCAAAGAGTCGGTGTGGACTTGATGGGTCAAATGTCCTATTGCCACACTAGAGGGATTCTATTCTACGTCTGTGTCCAACACATCCACAATAATTTTTTTCATGTTTGAGATGAGTTTTGTGAGATATTGCATTCTGGGTCCCTTCACGAGCCCACTCACAAGCATTTTATATTTCCCATTCACAAGCATTTTATGTTTATTCATTCATAACTCCTTTACAAACTCATTCACAAGTGAACATCACGTTCCCGTTTCATTCATTCATAACTCCCTCCTATTACACTGTTTCATTCATTCATTCATTCATTCATAAAACCACAGTTCTACTATATATAGTATATTCTACTATCATAAAATAGACCAAATTAAAACAACCCTTTCTAATCAAAACAAACCTTTCAAACCGATTACTGCATTTTCACCCTTATCAGCCCTTGTGTAAGTAGTGTTTAGGCTAATTTACCTCTGAATAAGTGTAGCATATTCAGAACAATATTATCTCCACCAACATATCTCCAGAAAATATTATAATAATAATCAGCCCTTACCAACTGGCTCTCGGACTTGAAACATTAGTTTCCCCAATTATTATGTACTTGTTAAATACCTTTTAGCTGGGCTGCTATCCCTTTAAGAAACTAACTGTCAAAACAGTGCTTAGATTAATTGCATGAATGAATGAAACTCACACTGGCAAATAGTAAACAAATCTCACAACCCAGCCAGGGTAATCAGTTTAATGTCCTTGACTCTTCTATTAAGTACAGGTACAACTTCTAACTTATATAGGCCTAGTATTTTTTACCAACATTTACAAACTTTAAAGACAAAAGGACTAACACCTCTTCATTATGCAAGCAGACCAGACAGACACTCTTAATCCTATCAGGAGTAGCAGCAGGTATTTAGCACATGTTTTAACCTATCTCCTGTCTCCCAGGACAGAAACCCATCAAACCTTTGTGTACTATAGATATAACAATGTAACATCATAGTAATAGAATTTTAATATATATAAGAACTGTGTATAAAGGGGCTACCTTAAGAACTGTATTTCATGATTCTATTGCCCCCTCAAACATGCGCTACTTGCGTTTGATGCATATAGAGGCTATTTTTGCCACTTACTGATTTTGGTTGTTATTTGAACACAATCCCACAGTTGAATAATCATCTTTGAACATATGCACTTGAAACTTAATTCAATCCATTGACAAATGAAGGCTCCTTATGCAATTTGAAACTGACATATATTTTGATTGTCTGAACATCAGTGTCACCATTATTGTAAAATACTGCAAATGTTGGAAATCTGAAGTAAAAGTAGAAATTGCTGAAAGGTCATTGAGTGGAAACATTAACTCTTGATTTCCTATCCATAGTATGTCAAGTTAAATGAATTATTCCAAACTAACCTAATCTTACTCGTATCAGTTTCAAAATTTGTTTTCAGCCTAAGCTCTGTATGGTTCCCAAGAGTTTCTGAGGTAATTGTTTTTAGGTTCTGAGGGTTCAATAAGAACACATTGAAGCTTTAATCTTTATATTGTGCTGACAGTGCTTGGAAATGTTCTAGAAAGCAAGTTTTGACGCCATAGCTGCAGAACCTACCTTTTTTCAGCTGTTGAGGAGCTTTAAAGACATTAAATTCATAGTAAACGACTAGAATTGTTTACATTTATCACACCTTTCAAGTGGAGGCAGGTAGGTGTCTCAAGAGTGATTTACTTTAAGAGGCAAAAAATGAGTGGGAGGAGAAAATGGTCAAAGGGAGATTGTTTAGGATGAAGGATAGAAACATAAAATATAATGTATCTGTTATGATCAAGGCTAAAAGGGTGAATAAATTCCTCTATTTTTGCTCCTGAGGTCGGTTTGAAATTTTAAAAGATTAGATTAGATTACATTACATCACAGTGTGGAAACAGGCCCTTCGGCCCAACAAGTCCACACCGACCCGCCGAAGCGAAACCCACCCATACCCCTACATTTACCCCTTACCTAACACTACGGGCAATTTAGCATGGCCAATTCACCTGACCCTGCACATCTTTTGGACTGTGGGAGGAAACCGGAGCACCCGGAGGAAACCCACGCAGACACGGGGAGAACGTGCAAACTCCACACAGTCAGTCGCCTGAGGCGGGAATTGAACCCGGGTCTCAGGCGCTGTGAGGCAACAGTGCTGTGCCACCGTGCCGCCCATATGTATTTTATTTTTTCCAATTCAATATGCACTTAACCATGTGTAAAGCTATGAGGAAACAAGACAGGAAAAAAATAATAGGCAATTGGAAAGACTCAAGTTAGTGGCAACACAAATTGGTGAAAAGTAGACTGAGTTTGACTAACTTAAATGAATTTAAGTATTTGACAACGTATCAAATGAAAGGCTGGTGAACAAAATAGAAGGTCCAGTGCTGGAAGGGTCATTGTTTGAAATTTTAAAATTGGCTTATGTACAAAATAATGAGCAGAGTCAAAGAGTCATATGGCATAAAAGAAGCCTTCCATCATTGGACTTGAACTGTTAACTCTGTTTCTCTCTTTATTGATGCTGCCAGACCTGCTGAATTTCTCTAACACTTCCTATTTTAGTCTCTAGTTTCCCGCATCCACAATTCATGGTTTTATTTATTCACAAGGTCCCAGGGATGAGGCATTTTTTGCTTAAAGGTTAGATTGGTGAAGCTGAGGTTGTTCTCATTGCAGCAAAGGAGATGGAGAGGCAACTTCATGGAAGTTTAGAAGGATATAATCGGTTGACACAAAGTAGACATTTAAAAGCTGTTCCCATTAGTTGATGGGACAATTATGAGGATTTAATGAATTGTGCAAGCTGTATAGAAAAATGAGAGGAATCATCAGCATGCAATCATCACCTGAAACCACTATCTATGAGAGTGGTGGAAGTAAAGACAAGAAGATTTCTAAAGGAAATTAGTTGAGGATTTGCAGAGAATTAAACTTGCAGAGCTCCAAGGATACAGAAGGAGAATGGACTAACTGACATGCAGCATGAACTTAACTGAAATGCTTCCTTTTGTGCAATGATGCCTTCAGGGGCAGGAAGCTGAATTTGGATTTCTTTCCAAATAGGTTCGAGTCATGACTTTCATGGGTGCATCTCCTTAATGATGCGATCATGGCTTTGGCTGCTGCTATGATTTATTCACTTGTAGTTGTATATTTTAAATATCTGATTTCCCTCAGAGCAATGCAGTTTAAGTTGACAACAAATTTATTTACAGTGCTTTAAAATATCTCTTCATATACCTTCTAAACATATGTTCAAAACTCTGGCTTTATAAGTCTTTCTGACAGCTTTTATTTAGTTTAGAAGTCAGAAGCTCCACGCATTAATCTATCGCATGAACATAGAGTTAACAATCAAATACATTATTAAAAAAAAAGCCATTGAGCTCTACAACAGATAATAAGCAAACATGGAAACAGGAAAGAGGTAAGATAAGTGGAGTTTGTTATATTTGCTAGAGGCTAATCATTCCTGTATGCAGCAAGACAATATTGAATTGGGGCTACCAATGGGTAAATACCATTCATGCTTTTCAAGTGTCAGGCAATGACTATTTCCAACAAGAGAAAGTCAAATTATTTCACCTTAACATTCAATGGCATTTCCATCATTGAATTCAATGAATTGGTGTGGTGGGAGGTGATTACAATTGATCAGAAGTTAAATGAGACCAAACTCATAAATACTTTGGTTACATCAGCAGGTCAGAGGCTGGGAATTCTGATCCTCGTAAATCAGCTCTTGACTCCCAAAGCCTGTTCATCACCTGCAAGGCACAAGTCAGGAGTGTGACTCCCTGCTTCCTTGACATCAACCAGGAAAAAGCAGTCTGCTTGGTTGGCAAAATATTTACCAACTAAATATTCACTGCCTCATCAATGAACAATGATGGTCAGTATGTACACAGACAAGTTGCGCCACAGCAAAAGGTCCTTCAACAACACCTTCCAAATCTATGACCTCTATCACCTGGAAGAAAAAGGACAATAAATGTCTTTCAGCAACATCACTTGCACATGCCCTTCCAAGCCATACAGGATCACAAATTGAAACATTTTTATTCATTCATGGGCAGAGGGCATCTCTGGTTAGGCCAGCTTTTATTGTCTATCCCAAATTCAGTGAAGAGTCAAACATATTGCTGTGGGTCTGGAGTTACATGCAGACCAAGTAAGGACAGCAGTTTCCTTCTCTAAAGGACATTAGTCAACCAAATAGGTTTTTTCAGACAATCAACAAGCCTTATGTTTGAGCTTGCTATCTCCATTCTTTCATGAATAGAAGTGATACAGTTTGAATTTTGAATCTGTTGAACCTTTCCAGAAGCAGAAAATTTTGGAAGATTAGAGCCAACCCATCCACTGTATCTGCAAACTGTTCTTCTCAAACCCTCAGATGTAAGTTATCAGGTCCAGAGGATTGTCAGCTCTTACTTCAATTAGGTTTGTAAGTTCTTATGCTCCAGTGATTGTAATTGGTTGAGGTTCCATCCTTCCTTCTGTCTCTTGATTTTCCATACTCTTGAGTTTTTTTTATGAAATGCAGGAAAACTAGAGAAGGCTATGGTCCAAAGGGATCCAAATGTCACTATACAAGCAATAATTAATTAGGAAAACAAATGGATTCATGGTCTTCATTGGAAAAAGGATAGAGTACAAATGTAGGGAAGTCTTGTCCCAAACATCCACGCCATTAGTGGGACTGCGCTTGCAGTTCAGCATGAAATTTTAGACTCCCAGTTTACTATGGCATGTATTTGAATTGGACACAATTCAGGGCAGATTCATTAGATTGATTCTTAGGAAGAAGGGTTGTCTTAAGAGGAAAGTTTTAATAATTTGGGCCTATACTCAATGGACTTAAGAAGGATGGATGGTCTTATTGAAACATACAAGATTCTAAAGGAGCTTGACAGGGTTGACACTTGAAAAGTTGCTCCCTCTAATGAGAGAATCTGAAACTTGGAGTCCAGCTTCAAAATAAGTTTCAAAGTTTAATAAAACTGAGATGTGGATGGAATTCTTCTCCTTGAGGATCATGACGCTCATTAAACAGTGGAGTCTTGTCATTGAATATTGAATGCTACTGTAAATGCAGTGGAGTAGAATACCGAATTTGTGTTTTAAGGCAGAGGTAAGTATACTTTTCCTATAGGAAGGGAGCAGGAAGTTATCAGGGTAGACAGGAATCTAGAGTAATCAGATCAATTTTGATGTTATTGAATGGCAGAGCCATCTCAAGGGTCAAAGTGTTTTATTCATGCCTAATTTTGATGTTCATACATGTGAATATATTTTAGCCTATCCTGCACATATTTTTGATTTACCGCAGAGTCAGAGGTTAGGGGAGTTTACAGCTGAGTGAAACCTCAGCCATAAACAAATTAGCCATAATTTCACTGATGATGAAGCAGCTTCAAGAAGTCAAATGGTTTTCTCCAACTCCTATTTCTACACATTCTTGTATGTCCATCAACCATTATGAACATAACTGGTGCCAAGAATGGCATTGGGAAACTGGCACACTGTCTAGCACTGGTATTTTTAAGGCTCTGTCCACCTCCAGTTTCAATTCTTGAACATTCAGTCACATATCCATGTTACAGTTTATAGAAATTCATTTATTTTTAATTAGAGAACTTGTTGTCATTTTATTCAATGCATCTGTTGCAAACTTTTGTCTGTTTGGTACATTCTCTGCATTATCTTCAAACAAGTATATCCAATTTTGACCTGTTGTTGCTGATGCCATGTTATGAACTAAAAACACAGTTTCAGATGTTGACAATCTCATGAAGTCAATAGTTACAAAATGAATCTAAAGTACAGGAAATAGACACATACCGATTAAACCATTAAAACTTCTGCTAAAATAATGGATAGATACATATCATATGTCATGTATTCTCCTTCTAATGTTACAAATGGCAAATTTTAGTCAATAAATTTGCATTATTAAAAGTTGATCATGTAAAATGGATTTGACAGTTTGCAGTTGACATAGTGCATTATACGAAAATCCCCTGAATTTTATTATATACTTTCACTGTCAATAACCCAATAAAATCACGCAGAGAGATTGTAACAGCTGACAGTGCAGGAAATTAAAATGTCACAGTGGTATGGTGGTGAAATGTTTGGGGAATGACTTTGAGGTATATTGCCAGGGCAATGTCAGGGAGATCTGATTTGATATTTGGTTCATTGTGGTTCCACCTCAACTCATTCCGCTCTCTCTCTCTCCTTTCAGGTTTCTCTTCATCTTGCCTCCTCAAATCTTTCCTGCCTTTCAACTATCCTATCAAGCATTTAAGGCATTCCTTCAATTTTCTCATCCCACATCACTATTACCATTTTTACTATCATTCATAAGCCAGTCTCTGATCATTTCCTCATATTGCTCTGTTTCCATATACTATTCTCTTCCCAGCAATTCCTTCTTTCTCTATTCACCTCCAGGAAAAGAAATCTTTTATACAACTTATGAATGCATTTAATTTTAATGTTGATAAAAGAAAGTTGCTTTTGGACGAAAGTCATCGTAGTAACTTTGGTCATTGCTGTTCTTTTAAGAGGCATCAACAGGATTGCGCTGTGTACATTAATC
Source organism: Chiloscyllium plagiosum (assembly GCF_004010195.1). Taxonomy (NCBI): domain Eukaryota; kingdom Metazoa; phylum Chordata; class Chondrichthyes; order Orectolobiformes; family Hemiscylliidae; genus Chiloscyllium; species Chiloscyllium plagiosum. Next base: position 122,174,487 of record NC_057711.1, on the reverse strand, counting down.
AAAGAAGGGCTTCAGTCCAGAAGGAGATTATTCATCCTGTTGAGATCATTCCCATTCTCTGTAAGAGAAATTTAATTAGTCCCAACCTACCATCCATTCCCCATAGCCCTGACAATTTTCCTCTTCACTTACTTATTGAATTCTCTTTGAAAGCCAAGATTGAATCTGCCTTCGCTACACTTCAACATCCTTGTGTGTAACCAATTACAGTGAGAACAAACGTTTTTTTTTCTTCTCACAACTCTTTCTTTTAACTAATCAATTTGAATTTGTGTCATTGATCCTTAATCCCTCCTGCCTACTGGAGTAACTTCTCTCCATCTACTCTGTCTTGACCACTAATGATTTTGTATGTCTCCTTCTTCCCGATGTCTTACCTTAGGAGAACAGCCCCAGCATCGCCATTCTATCCATGTAACAGAAATCCTTCATCCCATGAATCACTTTAGTAAACCTTTTTTGTCGCCACTCTAAAACCTTTACATACTTCCTAATGTGCAGCCCACTCAACTGGACACAATACTCCAGTTGAGGTCAGACGAGTGTTTTACGCAGGTTATCAGTACTTTTTTTGTTTTTATACTTTATGCTTCTGTGTGTAGAGCCTAGTATTCCTAATGCTTTACTAAAAACTGTCTTAATGTAGCCCACCTTTAGAGATTTGGGCACCCCTACCACGAGATATCTCTGTTCCTGCCCTCCTTCAGAATTGTACCCTTTAGCGTAGATTGCCTCTCCACATTCATCCTACCAAATTGCATCACTTCACAGTTTTTGTGTAAACCTTTACCAGCCAATTGTCCATCCATTCTCTTAACTTGTCTATACTTTCTTGAAGTCTATCACTACGCTGCTCAATTTTCAAAAACTACCAAGTTTTGTGTCAGCTGGAAATTTTGAAATTGCTCACTACTGACCAGAATAAGTCATTAAAGCAGGTAGAAGTGGGTACGCCAGACTGTGGAGATTAGACTCAAGATTAGAGTGGTGCTGGAAAGGCACAGCAGATCAGGCAGCATCCGAGGAGCAGGAAAATTATGTTTTGGGCAAAAGTCCTTCATCAGGAATGAGGCCTTTTCCAGCACAACTCTAATCATAAGTCTTTAAAGCAGCCAACCACCACTTTTTCAAGGGGAAATTAAGGGCATGCAATAAATATTTGTCCCCGCAAGCAATGATCACATCCCATAAAGGAATAAAACATTTATAAATAGCAAGAAATGCAGTGAATCTATCATACCATACCCTGGGCAAAACAATTGTATTTAAAAGTCAACTGTTCACCACGACTTTCTTTCTTGTCAAACAGTAAACTTCGTATTGATGTTGCCTCTCTCCCGTGGGTTTTTAGTAATTCTGTAATGTAGTACTTTATTAGGCACCTTTTGCAAGTGCATACGCACAACATTGATCTCACTACCTTCAACCATCTCTGTTTTCTCAGCAAAACACTCAATCAAATTAGTTAAACCTGATTGGCCTTTAAGAAATCTGAGCTGGCTTTCCTTAATTGGTGTAGGTTCATCAAAGATTTCATCATGGATTTATCATTTCTAAAAGTTTTCTGATCACAGATTAAATTAACTCATCTCTGTTTTCAACATTTAAAAGACATCTGGATAGCTATATAATCGAGAGTATATAATGGGTATATTAGAGAGATATGGACCAAATGCTGGCAAACGGGACTAGATTAATTTATAATATCTGATCGGGATAGATGAGTTGGACCAAAGAGTCCGTTTCTGTGTTGTATATCCTATGGTTGTTGAGTCTACCCTTGTACACATTTTTCAACAATGGTATAACATTTGCAGTACCACCAGTGCATCTGAAGGGATTTAGGAGATTATGATTAGATTACTTACAGTATGGAAACAGGCCTTTTGGCCTAACAAGTCCACAATGACCCTCCGAAGAGCAACCCACCCAGACCCATTCCCCTATATTTACCCCTTCACCTAACACTACATGCAATTTAGCATGGCCAGTTCACCTAACCTGCACATTTTGGACTGTGGGAGGAAACTGAAGCACCCAGAGGAAACCCATACAGACATGGGGAAAATGTGCAAACTCCACACAGACAGTTGCCTGAGGCAGGAATTGAACCCACGTCTCTGTGAGGTAGCAGTGCTAGCCACTGCGCCAGCATGCCGCCCAGTATTTATGTCTAGCATTTCTGCAATTTTGTCCTTATCTTCCCTCTGCAATCTCAGGTATATCTCATCTGTCTTTCAAATCTGTCACTTCAAGTACAGCAAACATTTTAGTACCGCTTCTTTTATCAATGTTTAGTTCAGCCAGTATTTCAAATACTTCCTCTTTCTTGATTAATGTGATAGTAGCTTCTTCCTTGGTAAAGACAGATGGTATGCACTTCAGTCTTACCCTCTGCACCAATCCCATTTTATATTCAATTTACTTCCTCTTATTACTTTGTTTTGCTACTTAAGTGCCCTATAGCAGATTTTTGATTTCCCTTTATTGCTGGTTGTCAGTGTCTACTCAATTTCTTCCTTGTCTCTTTCATTTCCTTTTTCATTTCGCCTCCGAACTTTCTGTACCCAGCCCATTTCTTATGTCGAGTCACAGAGTCATACAGCATTGTAACCAGCCCTTCAGTCCACCATGCCTATGCTGACTGACAAACACCAAACTACACTTATCCCATTTACCTGCACCTGATCCATAACTTACTGTGCTCTGTCATTTAAGATGCATCATTCAGATGCTTCTTAAATGTTGCAAGAGTACTTGCCTCCAACACCCTCTTACGCAGCACATTCCATTTTTCTACCTCACTCTGAGTGAAAAAATGTGATAATGGTGAGATTATCTGTTTTTAAACAATTTTGATTGAAGGACAAGTGTTGACAAGAGCACCAGAGATAATTCTCCATGCTTGCTCTGAAACAGTACTATGAGACCTTTTACATTTACTCACAGGTATAGAAATAAAGAAAATTAGGGCGGGATTAGACCACTTGGCCCATCAAGCCTGCTGCACTATTCAATATGATCATAGTCAATCTTCTAACTCAGTTCCCTTTAATCCCTTTTAGCCCTCACAATTACATCGATTTCCTTCTTGAAAACATTCAATATTTTGGCCTTAACCATTTGCCGTAGCAGAGAAGCTCTCTGGAGAGGGTGAAGAAACTTGTCCTCATCTCAGTCCTAAATGGATTGCCCCGTATTCTTAGACTATGACCCTTGATTCTCGACTCCCCAGTCATCAGGAGCATCTTCCTGCATTTACCCTGTCTCCTCCTATCCATAAAAGACTGAAAATGGAGTCTTAGTTTCACATATCATCATAAGGACGTATGCTTTAACAACATTGCACTCATTCGAATTCACATGGAAGTGTTAGCTTAGATTCATGTGCTGAAGCTCTAAAGTGGAATCTGAACTCACTGCCTTCTCCTCAGAGCTGACAGAGTCACCAACTGAACTACAGCCGATGCCTGACCAAAACTTTAACCGAAGTGTGAACAAAGGACAGAATTCTCTCAGTCCTGGTCAACATTTCAAAACACACTCCATGATGTGACGTCTGTCCATGAGACTGGCATTAGCCAAGTTCCAACTTTGCCACACAATCACAGCTCCCCTCCAACTTACTTATAAAACAGTTTACCATCTACTGGTCACAAGCAACCTTACCATGCTAAAATGGTGATGTAGCAGATGTAATTTCAGATGAATTATGAGGTTTCACTTACCTTCCACAATTCACAAACACCTGCCAAAGTCTCATCACCTGCACAACATACAGGAGATGCTTAACTAACACCTTGGACATTGAGATGTCCACAACATTTTTTTTTAATATATGAAATTCTACCTTTCTTGAATAATGGACAGGAGTTTAGAGTGAGGATGTGGGAGAAGATCTCACTCCTGCAACCACATTTACAATCTCCTGTGAAATGGGCCAAAGGGATTGTGAAACATATATTTTAATCAGATTTATCATGTAAAAGGTCCATGTACAGTTATTCCAGTGGCCTCCTTGTTGGAGGACTACATCTCCCAGTGTTTTGGGGAGACTTCAAAACTCATTGGTGCGTGCTGAAACAGCACATTTTGTAAACTACCATGAGCAAACTCACCTCGACTCAGGGTGAAAATCATAGCACCGAACTCAATATGACCCTCGCGTAGCCAATAAAACCATAAGATTCAGCTCACAGGCTTTTGTGGCCAAAGTGTACCCGAAACAATCACACTTCATCTTCAATCTGGAGAAACAAAAAGACTCCCAGGTACCTTTTAGCTACATGGCTGTGTCCAACTCTCACATTCTTGGTTAGAGTTTCAAAAGGAAACATAATTGGTGCCTTAAACAGACACCCGATCACTCACACCGATGAGAATCTCCCCTGCTGGGGACCAGACAATAATTGGAAAATGGCACCTTGCCAGCATGGTACCTTCTCCAGAGGGTTGGCAGCTTACAATTTGCGTGAGAAAACTCACTGGGAGTTCACAGGGAGAATCCCTCACTCTGCTGAACTCTTGAAATCTAACAGAACATACCACATTACAGCGCAGTACACTTCGGCCCTTGATGTTGGACCAACCTGAGAAACCAATCTGAAGCCCATCTAACCAACACTATTCCATTTTCATCCATACTTAATAATATTTAACCAAATTTTGGGAAAGCTCAGTCACAAATATCAGCATCAAAGAAGGAAAATCATTCTTAACTGCAAAGGAAAGCCAGATTAGTTGATTTTCACACTTTCAAAGGTAAAGACAATGATGATAAAATGTAAATATAGACTTTTAGAAAAATATTACGTCATTTTTCATTTGGTATAAACAGTGGCTGAAGTGAACAGATAGGCCTTATCTATTTACTCTTGAACAACAATGCACAAAGTGGAAATGCAAAAATAATTTTATCATGAGAAAATGTGAAATATGGGTAGATTACTGATCTACAATTTTAAGTAAAGCCATGATCGGACCCTATTATGAGCTATTGATACTGACCCCTGCTCCTGGCAGGCAGAGGGACTTACTGTCTGTAGATTTGCTGGAGGAGAGTGGGAAATGTTGGAGAAGACTTTGGGTTTCTACAGCCGAAGAAAGGTTCTGCTGAATGATGGCAATGCACACATAGAGAAAGTGCGGAGTGAGCACTGGAGTCAGAGGCTGGGATTGCTACTGACAACGGGGGCCGGGAGACTCGACCACTTTAACAACTGTGTTCAGGGGTGGGCTCAGGAGAGGCTGCAACCTCGGCTTCATCTGGAGTTATTGCTAGCACAGTCTGCAGGCATATGGATCCAGCAAGAGAATAGGAACAGAAAGATCCCAGCTGAATAGGAGAGGCTGGGAATGGGTCCCTGCTCCACACAGAAAGGCCAGCATCCAGTGTCATGTCATCAGGAGAACCCAGGAATTATTCCTATTCTATCATCAGAGACTAGGGATGAGTCACTGAGAAGTTGGAATATTTCATTGTTCCAATAAGACAGATTGTAGCACAGACATATAATAGCAGAAACAGTCCATTCGATCCCTAGAGATTATCAATTTTGCTGAACTGAAAATCAAGATTATGGCTGGCAGCATAATTTGAATGAACTTTCTTTATGTGAATATGGCTCTGAAAATTGAGTGAAACTACAGTGGAACACACAGTTGTTAGTGCTAGTGCAGGAGGGCGAAGTTTGGTAAGGTGTTCCAAAGCGATGGGTAGGCAGCACGGAAAACATGCGGAGTTAAGTGGTGTGGCAGGTTGTGGGGAGATGACACAAACGGATGAAGAACAATGTTGCAAACAATAAAGAGGGAGTGGCAAAATATGAGCCTTAATGGGTGGTAGATGCAGTAACAGAGATGTGGTGGGACGTGGAAGAGAGAAGAGTTGGGACTTACCCCACTGCAGCAGAGAAGGTAATTGGCATTCTTATGGCACTGCTGACAGTTCCATTGCTCCCTGCAGACAGCACTGACCCAGATGGTTTCCTTAGACCTAGCTCAAACCTGATGGCACGGTCTCCTAATCTGGTCCTGCAGAAGAGAAGGTAATTGGCATTCTTATGGCACTGCTGACAGTTCCTTTGCTCCTGCAGACAGCACTGACCCAGATGGTTTCCTTAGACCTAGCTCAAACCTGGTGGCACGGTCTCCTAATCTGGTCCTGCAGAAGAGGACTGTTCCACTTTGTGCCACCCAGTCAATGAGGGCCTCCAATTTTCTGTTAGAGAAACACAGTGGCATCTTCCCCTTCTCCAACATTGTCACTCCATCCTCCACACTGACCTATCACTATTACCTCCCTCCTGCATCCACCTATCACTTTCCCAGCTACCTTGCCCTTAGCTCCAACTGTACCCCCCCATTTATCTCTCAGCCTGCTTCCCCCTTCACATTCATGATTAAAGGCAAATGCCCAAAACGTCAACTCTCCTGCACTTCAGATGTTGCCTGACCTGCTGTGCTCTTACTCTGACTTAATAAATACTTTGTGTCAGTCTTCACAGTGGAACACATGAGTAATATGCCAACAATTAAGGAGAATGAGGGGGCAGAATTGAGTATGGTAACCATTACAAAGGAGAAAGTGCTAGAAAAGCTATAAGGTCTAAAAATTGATAAATCTCCTGGCCCCGATGGGCTACATCCGAGAATTCTGAGGGAGGTGGCTGCGGAAATAGCGGAGGCGTTGATTGTGATCTTTCAAAAATCACTAGAGTCAGAGAAAGTCCCAGATGATTGGAAAATTTCCGTAGTACCCCCTTGTTCAGGAAAGGACCAAGACAAATGATGGAAAATTATAGGCCGATTAGCCTAACCTCAGTTGTAGATAAAATTGTGGAATCCATTGTTAAGAATGAGATTTCTAAATTCTTAGAAGTGCAGGGTCAGAATAGAACATGTCAGCATGGATTTAGTAATGGGAAGTCATGCCTGACAAACCTGTTAGAATTATTTGAATAGATAACAAGTAGGTTAGACCAGGGAAACCCAGTGGATGTTATCTATCTAGACTTCCAAAAGGCCTTTGATAAGGTGCCATGGTGTTCGAGGTAAGTTACTGGCATGGATTGATGATTGGCTATCTGACAGGAGATAGAGAGTTGGGAGAAAAGGTTATTTTCGGAATGGCAGCTAGTGACAAGCGGGGTCCTGCAGGGTTTAGGGTTGGGGCTGCAAATGTTCAATTTATATATTAATCATCTGGATGAAGGGATTGGGGGCATTCTGGTGAAGTTTGCTGATGATATGAAGTTAGGAGGACAGGCAGGGAGTTCTGAGGAGGTGGGGAGGCTTCAGAAAGATTAGACAGTTTAGGAAAGTGGTCCAGGAAATGGCTGATGAAATTCAATGTGAGTAAATGTCTTGCACTTTGGAAAAAAGAATACAGGCATGGACTATTTTCTAAACGGTGAGAAAATTCATAAAGCCAAAGTACAAAGGGATCTGGGAATGCTAGTCCAGGATTCTCTAAAGGTTGACTTGCAGGTTGAGTCCGTGGTTAAGAAAGCAAATGTAATGTTGTCATTTATCTCAAGAGGGTTGGAATGCAAAAGCAGTGATGTGCAACTGAGACTTTATAAAGTTATAGTTAGGCCCCTTTTCGAATACTGTGTCCAATTTTGAGTCCCACACATCAGGAAGGACATACTGGCACTGGAGTGTGTCCAGCGGAGATTCACACAGATGATCCCTGGAATAGTAGGCCTAACATATGATGAATGGCTGAGGATCCTGGAATTGTATTCATTAGACTTTAGAAGGTTAAGGGGAGATCTAATAGAAACTTACAAGATAATGCAAGGCTTAGAAAGGGTGGACACTGGGAATTTGTTTCTGTTAAGCGGGGGGGGGGGGGGGGGAGAGGGGGCGGGGGGGGGAGTCTAGGACCCCTGGACACAGACTTAGAATTAGAGCGGCTCAATTTAGAACAGAAATGAGGTGACATTTCTTCAGCCAGAGAGTGGTGGACCTGTGGAATTCATTACAACAGTGCACAGTGGAGGCTGGGACGGTAAATGTCTTCAAGGCAGAAATTGATAAATTCTTGATCTCGCAAGGAACTAAGGGCAATGGGGACAGTGTGGGTAAGTGGAGTTGAAATGCCCATCAGCCATGATTGAATGGCAGAGTGGACTCGATGGGCCGCATGGCTTTACTTCCACTCCTATGTCTTATGGTCTTATGGTCTTATGGACTCTTCAGCATTTGCAGTCCTCACTTTCTCCTAACAGATATGTTTGACCAAGCAGGGAGCCTTTGGAATGCTAGTGTTCATCTGAGTGCTCAGAGGCCTTTTAAAAGTTGCTTAAGGGTGATATACAGCAAAATCCAGTCACTGTAGTTATTTGTGAACTTGCTAGTGTCTCAGCAGGATGGCGGATTGAATGAATTCAGCCCAAGATGTTGGTAAGAAGCATTTGTGTTCTGTTGGATTTTATAAACAAATTAATGAAATTCAAAGACCAAAGTGATCAAAATAGATATTTCTAAATCACTGTTTAGGTCTGAGCTGAGTGAATCCCTTACCACACTCGCAGATGAATGGTCGTTCTCCAGTGTGAATTGGCTGGTGTGCAGCGAGATGGTGTAATTTCCTGAACCCAGTCCCACAGTGAGAACACCTGAATGGTCTCTCCCCAGTGTCAACTTGCTGGTGTCTCATCAGTTACTGAGAATATTAATAGCCAGTCATTCAATGAATTTCTGCTGAATGGTGAATTGTTTTCAAAATGACACATGTTAAGAAGGCTTGCTAATTAGACATGACAGGGCAGGGTAGGTAATTAATGAGGAGGGTTTGTTAAAAACGGCAAGTAAAGTCACTTGATCTTGCAGCCTGAATCCCTTAAAAAAACTTGACACAACTCAAACACGGTTAAAAAAAATCATGAAATTCATCTCAAGGTGTTGATAGAGGCATTTGTATTCCTTTGGGTTTTATAAGCAGAGAAATTAAATTCAAAGACCAAAGAGATCATGCTAGAAATTTATAAATCACTGGTCAGGTCTCAGCTTGCAAATTGTTCACAGTTCTCGAGACCACACTTCAAAAAAAGATGTAAATACAGGTCGTTCTGTTATAATGCATGTTTTGTTAATGCGAATTCACTATAATGCATTTAGCAAATTGGGGACACTGTTTCTATAGCATGAACCCTTAAAGCATGTATTGGTTATAACATGATTCTGGCCCCATTAATTTAAATTGTGCTGCTATTATGCTATTTTCTTATAATATGGGGTTGCAGGAGAACAGAACTACTGTGCTATAGCAGAACTGACTGTACGTTAAGACGGGGAGGTTTACTCGAAGCAGGATTCCTCAGATGTTATTAGCATGAGTATCTTTAGCCACAGGGAGACTTTTGGAAAATTTGGAGCAGTTAGACTTAACAGGTAACATAAGGAGATGAATGAAACAATTCCATAGAGGTCGGTATCCCATCACCAAGTTACTGTTTATTTACACATTGACATTGATTCAGCTTCCTCAGAGTCAACTCTCAGAGTGAACAGTAGCCTCTGACACTCCTCTTCTTATCAGTCAGGCAAGGCTACTCTGATTGGACCAGACTAACAGCCCTAATATTCCGTGAGGTATACCAGGCTGACCTCATTACAATCACTGCAAAGAGATCTTGATAAGGGAAATTGAAGAACATTTTATCCTTTATTGAATGAGCCATTAACTGGAAGTCATAGAATTAAAATTCATTGTAAAAGATCAAGAGGACTTCTCATTCACAAGAAGATGGTTGCAGCCAATCCTGTGAATATTCAAGGGGTTGGATCGATACTAGAGGACAAGGAATTTACAGGGTCATGGGCTAAAGCTAAGAATGTTAAACAGTTCACAGGAAGGTGCCGTGAGAATGGGAATGAGTATGGAAGGTGCTTGATTAGTGGACCAGGGTTTCAGGGAGAAAATGGTTCCTTCAGATTGTCTTGATCTTAATGAATGGGGCTACAGGCTTAAGGAGCTAAATGGTCTACTTCTTCTGTATTCTTTTAATAATATCTTTCAAACATCCAGCATAGGCATAGCAAGCCAAATTACCTCCAACTGTGCTGTAACTTTCTGAGATTCTATTACAAGTAAAATGAATAAAGCCCAAAAATATCACTAGAAGGCTATCATTTTCCTCTCTTCTCCCACAAAGCAGTTTAATTTTAAATATTGTGACAACAGATCAACAGCAGACTTGTATCTGTGCTTTAAATTAATGAGTGTGTGGGTGAATCAATGATTTTCAAAGCCCAATTATTCTCTGCTCTGCCAGATTCTGTTTAATGCTGCTTTAACGCATTTATTTTTAAACATTCATTTATTTCTCCTGTCTGTGCGCTGGTGACCACTCACAGTGCATTTTAAAACATTTTGCCAAACCTGTTTCATTTTTCTGAGTTCTTTCACTGGGAGGTCTCTGTTTTTTGATTCACTGCTGGGAACAAGGACAGAAAACCCATTGCATTTGTTCTAAAATCTGTTCATTTAAAAGGAATATTGTGAAATATAGCAGAATTATGAACATCAGTATTCATGACAAGATTGTAAATTACATCGGTGATGCGAGGCATTTTGAATTCTGAATCCTTCAAGCACAGCGTTTCTTGTTTCAGAAGGGAAAAAGTGAGCACCAAAAAGTACACTACAATTAACTCTGAATTACTTTAGAGAAATTTGTTTTACTAGTGACAAAGTTGTTACTAGTATTTGTCAATGCCACGTTAAAACAGTTAATTCAAACTCAGCCAACAAGTGATTTGTGCATTGAAATTGACCTGGGCCCTGAACTGCGATTGTGATGTATAATTACTTGGTACCTGTTAAATATATTGCAAGCAGAACCTTCATCCTGCAATTGCTCATCCCCCTGAATCACTGCATGCAACCAGAGCTAACCATGCTATTCATTGCTTGTAGACATCAACAGCAAGCCTGCTATCTTGCTCGCATCAGTTAAAAATGCCCCTAAACTGCTTAAATCTGGCCTGTACTTCTTAGAGGAGAGATGCATGTATATATATATATGGCTGATTAGATTAGATTCCCTTACAGTGTAAACACAGGCCCTTCGGCCCAACAAGTCCACATTGACCCTCCGAAGAGTAACCGACACAGACCCATTTCCCTCTGACTAATGCACCTTAACACTATGGGCAATTTAGCATGGCCAATTCACATGGCCTGCACAATCTTTGGACAGTGGGAGGAAACCGGAGCACCTAGAGGAAACCCACACAGACACAGGGAGAACGTGTAAACTCCACACAGACAGTTGCCCGAGGCTGTTATCAAACCTGAGTCCCTAGTGCTATGAGGCAGCAGTGTTAATCACTGAGCCACCGTGCCACTGGAAGTGCTGGCATTGCTTAGAATAATGCTGTGAAATAAGAAACTATGATTGGTTAAAAAAGATTCCATTCACTGAGGAGGTCAAGGTGAAATGGTAAAAAAGAAGTCTTGTTTTAGTAGGGCGAGCAAGAAATGCTCGATATTTAACATTACAACATATATGCTTCACCTTCACATATTTAGCTCTGTTGCAAAACTTATCCTCACAGCTCACAGATTGCATGAATTCTCGCCATGCTATACAAACATACTGTATAACACACACTGGCACACTTCCCCGCCTCTTACTGAAGGAGATAGTGCCTGTAGTGAGGCAGCACAAGTTAACAAGAGAGTGAGACAGTTCAGTCCATTATCTGAAAAGTCAATAAACCAAGAAAACCTAATGGTTATGATATCTTGACAAAGAAAATGATGAATATACACCAAAGAAGTCTGACACAAAAGCAAACTAACTTAATCTGCTTTTGTTGTTACACATAAATATGCAAATTGTCAAGAGGTTGTCATTACTTCTTATTTCTCAATTAAGAATCCAACAGTACACTTGCCCCTCATGATGTGCTACAGGATACATCAGAAGTCACAATATAAAAACTTCATTGGATTGCCCAGGAAAATTTAATTTCCAATAGGCAATGCTTCTGTTCCTGTTGGGCTTTCAGAAGGAACAAAGAACAATACAGCACAAGAACAGGCCTGCACTGACACATTTTGCCCTTTGAACCCTGATCTTGAGGTGGCAATTTGGGATAGTTCTGATTTAGTTTCCTCAGTCCTGAAAAGCCTCTGGCCTGACCTGACTCACCTACAACCTTCAACCCCTCCTGACTCAACTGCCCACCTGCCACCCTGGCCCCTTACCCATTTACCTTACCCCTTTTATCCATTTACCTTGCACATTATTTTCTCTTTGTAGCCTTTCAATTAAGCTTTTGGACATTTACACTCGTTACTTATTGGAATACGGTAGTTAGCTCTTTAAAACAAGTGGGTGTGGTTTAGCAGAGTTTCTCCCTGCTGCTGGCTTTGAGATTTGCTGCATCGAGTTAGTTGTGAAGGATCCTCTATTCGAAGATTGCGCAGAAAAATCGGAGGAGGCAAGTCTTTCTCTGTCTGATTAGGTTAAAAAATACTGTTCCTGACTAGACGGTCTGAGCAATTTGTATGTTTCACACAAGCTTCATACATTTCTCTATTCACATATCAAATTTCCCACTGTTTTCCTCTTCCTATAAGGATACCTTTTTTCCCGATATACTTTAACACCTTGTGGAAGGACCTTGACACATCATGGGCTGAAAAACCTTTCTCCAATTAAGACTGACACATAAAATTTTCATTTGAAACTTTGATTTTGACGTGAACTGGTACCCATTTGTACTCATCTCAGACCCCAACTGCCTGAATCATCAGAAACATTTGATATATCCCGACTTCCTTTTTTTGTAAACCTCAAAGGTAAAATCCACTGCTTTACATGAACAAACTTCACACTTCCGTGACCAAACACTTTGATCAATTATTTGCAGAGAGAACAATATATTTTCATGGTAGACATCCCAATTGCTTGTGGTCATGAATTTTTTACCCTGATTTTTTTAGTTCAACATCAGATTTCTTTTTTTGCTCTACCTCCTCACACGTCCCTATCTGTCAGGATTGTTTCTCTTCCTCAGACTGTATTAAATGTGGTTTCAACAATGAAATCCTCATTCTAGCCTGTCTTCTAAGAAACAATTCTCTTCTGTCAGTAATAGGGTGATGTTTCTTCAGATCTTTATCCAGCAATTTTTTTTTAAACAAGAGCATGCTTCACAATTTATACTTTGCACTCTGCCTGTTCCAAGGAAGCAGGAATGATAAGGTGGCCCTCAACTGTGTTTTCTCCTGTTCATTCTTATGAATAATTCAAATTCTTCTGAATAAAATTGAGGTACATTCTCAGGCATAATTTCCTCGGAAAACCCATTAGCAGCAAACAAACTGTGCAAAATATCCTCAGGTTTGTTGGTTGGAAATCCATCAATCTACTTCATATTGACATCACAAAGAATAATGGTAGCCATTCAAATTCTACACTAACTTTTTTCCCCCTATGCCACACTCTAGCTATCCATTTCAATGGATGCAAAGCAACCAGTGATGGCTTTTCTACTGCTTAACATACTTGGCATTCTTTCACGGTGTCTCTATTTATCTGTAATCACCAAGGATATCTCCTCACCTTACTCTTTACGAAACAGATGCCTCAGTGTTTATCATGAAGGTATATAGCGATTGCAACCTGCGCTTCTCTGGGCTTATGACTTTCACTGAAGGGGTCATTGACAGTGTTACCAAATACAATTTGCAGAGCAATAACCTGTTCATTGATACTCATTTTGAGGTGCATCAGGATGACTCGGCTCTTGACCTTATTTGAGCAGTGGAAATGTGGCTGACCTCTCACAGGAAGCGAGAGGAGCAAACCACAAATTTGAGCTCTCCAAAAGTGACTAAACCCTTTAAATGTAAAACTTTAGAAGATCTTTTTAAAAATATATAAACCAAATAAGTTCCTGACCATGCTTAAACAATGACTTACAATTTAATATAGTTTGGAAATACCTACCAGAACTCACTCACCAATCAGCTGCTTGTGGTGGTCCTACATCACTTTCTGAACTGTGGCGTCCAGTCAGCTCCTGCTCTCAAGTGGTCCCCAAGTTCGCTTTACTTTGCTCCCATGGCTGTTGCTGCCAATCTGAGAAAAAGAACTCTACCAGTCCGCAAACAGCTAAATACATGCTTCAGTACCTCTGCAGTCTTTGCCCTGATCTGAGGTTGGAATTGTAGATTAGATTAGATTAGATTCCCTACAGTATGGAAACAGCCCTGCAGCCCAACAAGTCCACACCGACCCTCCAACGATTAACCCACCTAGACTCATTCCCCTACCCTACATTTACCCCTGACTATGGGCAATTTAGCATGGCCAATTCATCTAACCTGCACATCTTTGGATTGTGGGAGGAAACAGGAGCGCCCGATGGAAACCCACGCAGACACAGGGAGAAAGTGCAAACTCCACACAGACAGTCATCCGAGGCGGGAATTGAACTCGGGTCCTGGCAGTGTGAGACAGCAGTGCTGACCACTGAGCCACCGTACCATCCCAAATGCGCCAATTGGCAAAATTTCAGTGATGATCACGATAGTGAAGTTTAATCTTCTCAAACTCACTTATTACTGAGATTCAGGCAGTTGAATTATTCCCTTCACATCCTGGCTGTCTGTTTAGATCCTTTCTTCCCTTCCTCTTCCAAACTCTTGTCATATTCTCCTGAACAGAAAAACATTAGAAAAAGGAGCAGGAGAAAGCCATTTGACCCCTCAAAACTGTCTCGCCATTCAATAAAATCCTAGTCCATCTGACTTTAGCCTAAATTTGAGTTTCAACTAACCCTTAACTCCTTTGTTAATTCAAAATCTGTTTAATCCAACCTTGAATGTATTCATTGACCCTGTCTCCAATGCTTCCTGGGAAAGCAAAAATCCAAAAAATTAAAACCTCTGAGCAAAGAAATTTCTCCTTTTATTCAGTCTTAAATGAAAGACCACATTCTTTGAAACTGAGAACTCAGTTCTACATACCTCCACAGGAGGAAACATCTTCTCTGCATCCACCTATCAAAGCCTCATAGAATATGATAAATTTCAATAAGAGCACCGCTCAGTCTCCTTACATCCAAAGCATACAGGCTCAACACAGTCAATCCTGCCTTATAAGAAAACTCCTTCATCCTAGAAATCTACAAAGTGAATCTTCTTTGAACTGTCTCCCATGACAATGCATTCCTTCTTGATTAAGGAGGCCAAAATTGTATGCAGTATTCTAGGTATGACCTTACCTGACTTTGCACAGTTGTAAGTAGACTTTCCTATTTTCTAGGTAAAAACAATGACTGCAGATGCTGGAAACCAGATTCTGGATTAGAGTGGTGCTGGAAAAGCACAGCAGTTCAGGCAGCATCCGAGGAGCAGGAAAATCGATGTTTCAGGCAAAAGCACTTCATCAGGAATACAGGCAGAGTGCCTGAAGGGTGGACAGATTTTCCTGCTCCTCGGATGCTGCCTGAACTGCTGTGCTTTTCCAGCACCACTCTAATCCAGAATCTGGTTTCCAGCATCTGCAGTCATTGTTTTTACCTAGTTGATTTTAACCCTACTGCGAATCCTCTTGCAAGGATGCCTGACTTGAAGAAGTTTTCCTCCTCTCTCTACAAGAATCTCAGGGAGTCCCTCTCCGACTGCAACTCCCAAGTCGTTTCCTCTGCCCTGAAGGTCTTCAACCATGTCCTGAAACAGACTCGTTACCACAGCCACATTTGCTTCCTCAGTGCCTGCCTCCGTAACCAACTCATCCCACACGGACTCCGGACCACCTTTAAACCAGCAGAATTCGGATCCTAACAGGACAAACAGTACAGACTAAAGATTCAAAACCACCAGCAATGGTTCTCCTTCAAGATCCTCTGCTCCACGCTCGCAGCAATGCACCGGCACCTAACCTCTCTACAGTCTGCTCTGCCTCAGCTGAGGGCCACACTCTCTCAGAATTGCAAAGGACCCCTTCTGTACTATATCCTCAGGAGAATTCATACTCTTAACAAACAGTATTTCAACTTTCTTTCCTATTTTCTACTTCATCTACATGGCTTAAACGGGTAATAAATTCCATTTGTCTTCCTAACTTCTTACCGTACCTGCTTGGTAACCTTTAGTAATTCAAGCAAAGAAAACCTAGGTTCCTCTGTACCACAGCAGTCTCTCTCCATTTAGTAATGTTTTTTTTTGTTTCTTTGCATTAAAACAAACAACCTCATACTTTCCCATCTTAGAGTTCATCAACCAAATGTTTATCCATTCACTTAAACCTCTTATCATTTTGCAAATTCTTCACAACTTGTTTTCCTGATTGCTTTTATATTGTCTGCAAATATGGTTAGACTATGCTCTGTCTTTTTATTCTAATCATTAACTTAGCTTCTATGCTGCTGAGACCACAACACTGATTTAGCACCCCAAGGTTGCCTATTTGAAAGTGGCACATTTATCTCTCGAGCGAATCATTCTGAAATTGGCTAGATGTCATTAAGCTGCCCTGCACCATCCTTTAAAATTGTCCTGGAGATGCAGGGACAGGGACCTGAAAGTCCTGATAGTGGTGCAGAGAGGCTGAGGAGGATATGTCATCAAACCCTGCCAATCTGGACTGAGCTTTATCACCTGGGTCAGTGTGATCTCAACTGCCCTGGAGAACACTCAGTGTTGTAGGAGAAAGGTCAATCTCATGTTCAGGGTAAGTTCCACCAACCTCTCTCTGTTACCTCAAACTCACTCTGTATCTGCTACCCCACACACCTCCCATCATGGCTAATGCTCTAGCACAGTTAATAAAGTATGTAAAATCTTTTCTCACTTGCTCTCACCAATCACAAATCCCAAAACTGCTAATCTGCTTGAACTATTCACTCCTTGAGACAACTTGCCACCTTTCCCCAATCTACGCCACCACTAGCAACCCTGTCACTCATTTTCATCTCTTCAATCCGTTCAATGTTTCATTCCTGGAGGAGGTGGTCCACTTTGGGCTGAAAGAGCCAAGATGGATAGATGGGTGCTTGATATTTTTCTCCTCACCTCTCTGAAGAAAGAATCTTTGTCCCTAATACTGGTCCTGCGGAGATACTGAAATATCCTTGATGTGGAAACCAAGTAAGAAGCATTGTCCATTTCTGTGCTACTCTCCTATAGCTCCCACTGTGAATCTATTCTTAATATATCAGAACTTCCTGCCCTTCTTTGCAATGCATTCTCTCTTTCATCTCCTGAAGAACTGATTGACTATAGAACAGTCTATATGACCAAGACTGTAGCAATGCAAGACATCCCTCCACTGCTGAGGAAGAAAGCACAGATGCCTCAGAGGATGCGCTGGCAAGGCTGCCTTCTGCACCCTCTATCAGCTCAAATGTGTCACCTAGGTCAGCACATTAGCTAACTTCGAATTTGATTCTCATGCTGGTGAGAACATCACTACAACGTCTCTGTAGCTGGTCAAGGAAGAAACACCCCAGGTCATTAGAGTGCTGCTGGAGATCAGGCACCTGCTCAGCTTACCAATAAAGTTTCAATAAAATTTAAGTAAACTTCAAAATAGTTTTTACCAAAGAATAAGATTCAATAGATACCAACGTTTCAGTAATATTTAATGATCATGATAGTTGTTGGTATAAAGTGGCATCTAAAGATCAATATGAAACACAAGTTGCTTCTACACAACCATCTCTGCCTGAAACCGATTTTAGGCTGTTGGCAGATGCTGAAAGGAGACTGACTGTGTTCATCAGTTTGATATCGATTGACTATAATGCACCATAGAAGCTGTAGACAATATTTCTCAGTTATTTGTGAGCAAAACCAGACATGTGCCACTTGTGTCCACATTACATTTAAAGGCCACTGCCAGACTCTCCTCTCCTCAATCCAATCATCTGTACTGGTCAATCTTTGCTGTTCCCAATATGTTGTCATATCCCTACTGGCTTCTTCGGCTTGCTGGTAATAAACAGCCTGCCCATAATCCCGCCCCACAGAATGCATCTATTCCTACCATGGCTTGATTCTTTTTTCTCCCTTTGTCCAATGTCTTCCCACATAAACCCATGATTCCTCTGACCCTTTGCATTACTTTCATAATTTCCAGTTCACTGGCTGCAGCCACCTCCTTTTTACCATTGGTATGTAATTCCGTTATATGTCCATCCCCCATCAGAATCTCCACCTCTTCTTGGAAAAAAGTCCTGAACCATCTCTATCCACCACCAATCTCACTATGAATAACTTCTCTTTAACTCCTCTCACTTCTTCAGATCAAAGGGGTGTTCATGTACCCCAATTATGCCTGGCTCTTTGTGAGGTTATTGGAATATTCCTACTCCAGACCCCACCTACAACTGTTTCACTGGTACATCAATGATATAATCGACGCTGCTTTCCTCTCTCATCCAGAATTGGAAAAGATTTATCTATATTGCTTCCAATTTCCACCTTTTTCTCACTTTCAACTAGTTTATCTCTCTTCCTCCTCAACATCTTTGTTTCCATTGCTGGGGATAGGTTGGCCACCAAAATCCATTACAAACCCACCTACTCCTACAGTTGTCTTGAGTATATATCCTCACAACCTGCTTCCTGTAAATATCCTATTCCAATCTCCCAGTTCTTCCATCTCCATTGCATCTCTTCTGATAATGCCAACTGTGACAAGGGACCTCTGAAATGTCCACCTTCTTCTTCAACTGAGGATTCCCCTGACAGGACTCTCAGATGGGTCCAACCCATTTCCTGTGCTTAGACCCTCACTCCCTCGCTTCCCTCCCATAAAAGTGATAGAGTCTGCGACCCAACCCAACAGCCTCCTCATCCGTAGGAGAATTAGCCAACATTTCCCCTACCCCCAGTGAGATGCCACCACCAGCTACATATTCCCTTCCCTTCTCTTATCAGCATTCCACAGCGACCGTTCCCTCCAGTACATCTGGCTCCACACCTCCTTCACTCCCAACTCGACCCCACAGCCTAACGGCCCTTACCCTGCAATTGCAGAGCGTGTAACGCCTGCCATCCAAAACCCCAAACACATCTTCCAAAACCCCAAACAGCATTTTACCTGCACTTTACTCAATCTAATCCACTGTATTCGCTGCTCACAATGTGGTCTCCTCTACACTGGAGAAACAAAGCCCAGACTAGGTGATTACTTCACAGAACACCTAAGTTCTCTCTGCAAAAAAGGACCCTGAGCTTCCAGTTGCCTGCCACTTCAACACACCACCTTGTACCTTGGCCAGCATCTCTTTCTCAGGCTTGTTGCAGTGGTCAAGTGGAATTCAGAACAAGATAGAAGAACAGCACCTCATTATCCACTTGGAAATTCAGCAGCCTTTGGGACTGAATATTAAGTTCAACAATTTTAGGGTTTGAAATTCTTCTACTGTGCCCTTACCCCAACCCCCACACACCAGGCTTTGACATCACATAAGCTGCCACCACAAACAATCCACTGTCAGCCACTAATGGCTCCCATTAACAGCAATTAGGAGGTTAAGGAAATTTAGCATGTCCACAAAGAATATTACCATTTTTATAGACAGGCCATAGAAAACATCCTATCTGGATGCATCACAGTGTAGTATGCCAACTGTTCTTACCAAGACTGCAAAGAACCAGAGAGAGTCATGAACACAGCCCAGTCCATCACACAAACCAGCCTTCTATCCACTGACTCCATCTGGGTTTCCCACTACCTCGGGAAAGCAACCAACATAATCAAAGACCCCTCCCACCCTAGTTATACTCTCTTCCAACATTTACCTTTGGTTCGTCCCTGCTGTTATCACTCTTTTGAATGGATTTCTCAAATGTTAATTCTGATTCCTCTCTCTGCACCTTCTTTGCAGCTGTAACACTGTATTCTGAACTCTGTTCTGCTATTTGATGGAATTGTATAGCACGATCTACCTGTACTGCACACAAAACAATACTTCTCACTGAATCTTGGCACATGTGACAATAAATCAAAACAATCAGATATTGAATCTCACAGGCTGACCTTTATGTATTCCTTTGTCTGCCCAACTGTTTTTCTCTCTCTGCGGGCTCTATCTCCATTTATTGTTTACTCCTCCTCCCTCCCCCTCACCCAACTTCTGCATAATACCAACCATTTCCCAGCTGCCATCAGTTATGAAGAAGGGTCACATGACATAAAATGTTAACTCTGTTTTCTCTCTACAGATGTTGTCAGTCTGCTGAGTTTTTCCAGCAATTTCTATTTTAGTTTCTGACTTACAGCCCCTGTAGTCTGTTCATTTTTTTTGGTAATAAACTGGTTGGTTCTACTTTCAGCATCATCATGACTAAAACTGAATTATTCCCTAATTAATAACCTATCTGATTTCTTGGTCAATGTGTTATTTGAATTATTTTCATACAATCTGATGTTTAAAATAACTTCAATCCCAAGGTTTATTATTGGAATAATTCAAAGTGTAGCCAGTTGGCAGCTAAATTGTACTTGTTATCATTTTTGTAGCATATAGTGTTGTTCTAAATTGGATGAAAAATACATTTAAAGAAGTAGTGTTACCATGAGATAATTTCTGATGGAAAGAGCCATCTGTTATCTTAGATCATCCCTTCATGTCAACTAGTTTTGAATAAAACCCAAAGTGTTCTCTTCCACTCTACATCCTGATTTCTTCTTCGCGTATTTATCATTTTATGTATGCACACATTTTCTTTACCTTTGTATAATCATCTCTTCTTTTCTCCTCCCAACTGAGAAGCCCATTTTTCTTCATAACTCAGGCCCCTGACAATATGAGATTAGTCTTGTGAAGAACCAGGCACAGCACTGATGGTGTGATCTTTTTAACATACTCTACAATTTAAGATTAACTCCCTCTGATATGTGCTTACCTGATTTGGAACTGGCTTACCTTTCTACAGGCTTTATTGTTTACTTTTCAGTTTATTTCTAGATTTTTCAACATAGTCCTTTGATAATCCAATTTCTTTTAAAAACTGTAAGGAAATAAACGTACTTCAAAAGGTGCTCTTTCTGTGGCTCAGAGTATGAAACATTTCCACATAAGTAGTATTTTATCAAGCGATTTCTCAGCAAAACTTTTATCTCTTCTAGAATCACTATGGGCAAGCCATGGGTCAAGGCAACCAAATTTATTAAATGACTTCTCAATGAAGAAATTGCACAGAAGGTTCCACTTTTGCCTTACTATTAATCAGGAACAACACAAATGAGTTATAAATTAACAAGCAAATGATACTTCAAATAAAGTGACAGCCTTTATTTTGAATTGTTCATACATCAAAGATACATCTACATAAGACATTGTATCAGTTCCCTGCAAATACAGCAGTGTATGGCTACACAATTCCACAGCATGCCATTCCTTCTTCACAAAGGGCAGGCTTAGAGTCCTTTCTGACACCTTTCAGTTTCAAGTTCCACATGTACAATTACATTCATCATGACACACTTTTGCAAACCCTCCCTCCCTTGGGTCACAACAATCCTAATGGCATATCTTTCCAGAGATCCTTTTTAAATGAAGAGTCAATAACACCTCAGTTCACTGTATGAAAAGTTATGGAAAGAATAGCTTGCTACTTAATACCCTAAGCAATCCACTATGTGGTGAATAGTTCCCCAAAAGTTGAAACTAAGGGTACAGCTTATTGTTACAGTTGGGGCTTCTCCATAACTTGCCATATGTAGTAAGTTTAACAAAACTCCACCATATCTTTATGGAAGTGAGGTTCATAAAATATTGGTTATGTAGGCTTGAGTTTTTCAGACACTGACATGCCAATTCTTTGGAATGTCATGTTATCCTCAATATTTTACTACAATACTTTGGTGGAACACTACCTCATGAACTACTGTGTATTCCTTGTCTGCCGGACTGAGAGGAGTTCTCCACTTCCTCATTTTTTAATACAGTAACACCCTAAACCTCCCTCTGCTTCAGCTTCAGTCTGGGACCTTCTCCTGTAGCTGTTCTGTCTCCCAGACCTTGGTCAGTCTCTCAAAGACCCCTGAGGAAGGGAAATTCAACCCCTTACTAAACAATTTCCAAGGAGATAGTCAATCACATCCACAGGGAAAGGAAGGACAACACCCCAGTTACATAAATAAGGTTGAACTGCTGGTGCATTGATGTAAAGGAATGGGCATAAGCCTTCCCCTAATACTGTTAACTAATACTTTGACATTCAATAGCTGCTCTGTTGGCAAGACCATACCTTTTTGCCAGCAGGAGGAATTGGATTGTCCCTGAGTATGACCATGAGTTTAATCAGCGCTGAAAATGTGTTGCTGGAAAAGCGCAGCAGGTCAGGCAGCATCCAGGGAACAGGAGAATCGACGTTTCGGGCATAAGCCCTTCTTCAGGAAAATGTTTTCCTGAAGAAGGGCTTATCCCCGAAACGTCGATTCTCCTGTTCCCTGGATGCTGCCTGACCTGCTGCGCTTTTCCAGCAACACATTTTCAGCTCTGATCTCCAGCATCTGCAGACCTCACTTTCTCCATGAGTTTAATCACCTCACTTAAGGGACATGAGATCCATTCTCCTTTGGCACATAATCCTGGTGACTCTAAGAGATTATGTGAAAGTCTCCTATCCTCACAATGGTTTATATACGATTTACTGCTACATTTAGAGCCATAGTCTTGGCTGCTGCCCTTGTAATCAAGGCTCCTTCATTTGCACTATTCTGGTGTATCCTGACAAATCCAACGGACCTTTCTCTAGTGACCACTAGTCAGGTTAAAGATTACCTGCCTGGTTGGACTGGATAAACTTTCTGGCAATGCTCCTGACAATTTTTGATCTGATAATTGCCTTATGTTTTACAGCTTTCAATTTTTGCCAAAGGTTGCTTATCCTCCTACCTTCTACCCTTTCCAGGTTTTGGGGGGATGATGAGAGAAGGAATTTCCTTGGGGAGAATATTTATTGACAAGCTTGTATATTATTTATCAGCTAGAATTTCTGCAAGTCTGGTTCTTTAAGTATTTTGTTTTTTCCACACCTTTGTATGGAGAGGTGTAGAGAAATATTGAACTCTTTGAGGAGAACAAACTCTCTTGGGTTTTATATGTGAACATTGTCTTGAGTGCCAATATCAACCCATTGAAAGCATTGGATAAACCCATTGCTTAAACCTTTCAAACTCAATGCAAGTTTGTGCAAACTGTTTTCAGACAGAGCAGAATTTTTGGTTTACTACAAGCCATGTATAATCTGGATAGCATTTTTGGTCATCTCATAGTTTGGCAAACTCTCATCAGACAATAGGAAATAAACTTCATTGACCTGTTCTATTAGTTCACTTTGCAGTTGCCAAGTTTATTCCCCCACTAGCTAATTGTTTGGCAAGCTGTTCAAAGGAGATTTGAAGATAAGGTCAACAACTCCCACACTAAACTTTAGAATCAATTGGAAACAGTGTAAGAACTTAACACTCAGTCCTGGGGTAGGGGCAGTTCCCTCACAGGAAGTGCTTTCATCAGGTAAAGGGTCATGTCCCTGGTCAATTCAAGTTGCCATAACAGACATTTATTACAGCTAACTATTATATGCAACTATCGGATTACAATATAAAGCATTAAGCAGCTTGCTTCCTGTAACATATCATGCTTCAAGTGGTTCCAGTGTATTATGGCTTACTTGACATTTATACACCTCAGTCACAATCTATGATACAGTAACGACATTATGAGGATGCTTCTTAAAGGAATACTGACTGTAAGATATAACACACCATTCTCCAGTTTCCAAAGGAAAAAAAGTGCATCCAGGCATGTGTTGTCAGTGCAGAGAGATGAAACAGATTTTACAATGAAGTTGAAAATATTAATCTTGTAACGCTTTAGAGGTTTGACAACTCATCCTGACCTGGTGATTGTCTCCTCACCTGGATAGATAAATGTTGTTCTGTGTGGCACTAGTTTGAGAATTTGTTTGTCTCACAACTGGTTGCTGTCACTTGATATCACTAAACAGTCATCATCATTAGAGTATAATTCACCTCTCTCTCTTTGTGCATGATTACTATATTACAAATTAGTCTGAGCTGGCTTCTACTCCTTCACAATCTAGCCCCTTGATCACAAATGACTTTGTATGGTCCAGGCTGCTTTTATGTTTTAGAAACCTTTGCTGTTAACCAAGTACTTGCAACAACATTTCTAATAATATTATGTCATCTGGTCATTCAAAGATTTGGAAATTCTCCACCTGTTCGCTCTCTTCACGTATCTGTTGCATTTTCCTCTGCCTTTGAAAAAGAACCTTTGCATCTCAGAATCATTGGCCAATTGGTTGCTGGTCACGTGCACTTTCCTTCTGCGCAGAAGTTGTGATATGATGGTAATCTCATCCCCATTGGTGTTGCTCAAAAATGAAGCACTGCAATGCCCAAAACTTGCTTTGCTGCTCAACACTTGATGATCATTGACTTGTTAGTACATGCCATTTGTTCTGCTACCCCAATTAAGTATGCATAATGGGGTGACATCCATTGTCAAATACTATTCACTCTAAGACATTGAATAAACTGCAAGTAGCACTCATTATGTCAGTTACAGTCACACACTTTGTGTTGCTAAGTCATTAAACAGTGAGAAATTTATAGAAGTAATCAATCACAAGGATGTAATCTTCCTTTTGCATTTTGACTAGTTTTAATCCATGAAGTGGATGGAACCATGTGTGTGTAGAAGCTCCCTCTGCTGCTGGAGTTGATACATCTGTCATGCCTCAAATGCATTCATCAGATTTGTTGTAAACTCTCGTTCAGAAGAAAATGACTTGGAGGAATTTCCTGTATGAGGGAACAAAATTCTTTGGGAACATGCATCAGCCACAGAAGTATAGAACGGAAACTAGAGAAAGGAATGCCAATCTCAGGGCCAAGGATCAATTCCACATCCTGGAAACATTTCCCAAATGTGTGGTCAGAGATCTGGCTGTAGGATGGGACTCAATCCTGGCCACACAGAAGCCATGGTAAAAACAATGACTGCAGATGCTGAAAACCAGAGTCTAGAGTGATGCTGGAAGAGCACAGCAGTTCAGGCAGCATCCGACGTTTCGGACGAAAGCCCTTCATCAGGAATACAGGCAGAGAGCCTGAAGGGTGGAGAGATAAGAGGAGGGTGGAGGTGGGGAGAAAGTAGCATAGAGTACAATAGGTGAGTGGGGGAGGGGATAAAGGTGATAGGTCGGGGGAGGAGGGTGGAGTGGATAAGGCGTTCTTCCTCCAGGCATCTGGTGATGAGGGAGCAGCGGTGAAGGAGACACAGGACCTCCATGTCCTCGGCAGAGTGGGAGGGGGAGTTGAAATGTTGGGCCACAGGGCGGTTGATTGGTGCGGGTATCCCGGAGATGTCCCTTAAAGCACTCTGCTAGGAGGCGCCCAGTTTCCCCAATGTAGAGGAGACCGCATCGGGAGCAACAGATACAATAAATGATATTGGTGGATGTGCAGGTAAAACTTTGATGGATGTGGAAGGCTCCTGTAGGGCCTTGGATAGAGGTGAGGGAGGAGGCATGGGCGCAGGTTTTGCAATTACTGCAGTGGCAGGGGAAAGTGCCAGGATGGGAGGGTGGGTTGTAGGGGGGGTGTGGACCTGACCAGGTATTCATGGAGGATACGGTCTTTGCAGAAGGCAGAAAGGGGTGGGGAGGGAAATATATCCCTGGTGCTGGGGTCTGTTTGGAGGTGACAGAAATGTCGGCGGATGATTGGTTTATGCGAAGGTTGGTAGGGTGGAAGGTGAGCACCAGGGGCATTCTGTCCTTGTTACAGTTGGAGGGGTGGGGTCTGAGGGCAGAGGTGTGAGATGTGGACGAGATGCGTTGGAGAGCATCTTTAACCACATGGGAAGGGAAATTGCGGTCTCTAAAGAAGGAGGCCATCTGGTGTGTTCTGTGGTGGAACTGGTCCTCCTAGGAGCAGATATGGCGGAGGTGGAGGAATTAGGAATACGGGATGGCATTTTTGCAGGAGGTAGGGTGGAAAGAGGTGTAATCCAGGTAGCTGTGGGAGTTGGTAGGTTTGTAAAAAATGTCGTTGTCAAGTCGGTTGTCATTAATGGAGATGAAGAGGTCCAGGAAGGGGAGGGAGGTGTCAGAGATGGTCCAGGTAAATTTAAGGTCAGGGTGGAATGTGTTGGTGAAGTTGATGAATTGCTCAACCTCCTCGCAGGAGCACAAGGTGGCGCCATTGCAGTCGTCAATGTAGCGGAGGAAGAGGTGGGGAGTGGTGCCAGTGTAATTACGGAAGATCAACTGCTCTACGTAGCCAACAAACAGACAGGCATAGCTGGGGCCCATACGGGTGCCCATGGCTACCCCTTTGGTCTGGAGGAAGTAGAAGGATACGAAGGAGAAATTGTTAAGGGTGAGGACCTGTTTGGCCAAACGAATGAGAGTGTCGGTGGAAGGGTACTGTTGGGGACGTTGGGGGAGGAAGAAACGGAGGGCTTAGAGACCCTGGTCATGGCGGATGGAGGTGTAGAGGGATTGGATATCCATGGTGAAGATGAGGCATTGGGGGCCGGGGAAATGGAAGTCTTGGAGGAGGTGGAGGGCGTGAGTGGTGTCTCGAACATATGTGGGGAGTTCCTGGACTAGGGGGGATAGGACAGTGTCGAGGTAGGTAGAAATGAGTTCAGTGGGGCACGAGCATGCTGAGACAATGGGTCGGCCAGGGTGGTCAGGCTTGTGGATCTTGGGAAGGAGGTAGAACCAGGCAGTGCGGGGTTCCTGGACTATGAGGTTGGAAGCTGTGGGTGGGAGATCTCCTGGGGTGATGAGATTCTGTATGGTCTGGGAGATGATGGTTTGGTGATGGGGGGTGGGGTCATGGTCGAGGGGGCGGTAGGAAGAGGTCAAGTC
>NC_057711.1:122138952-122147271 GCF_004010195.1 Chiloscyllium plagiosum | reverse complement strand
GGTGGTGGGGGGAATGGGGGTGGAGTCATGAGCAGGTGTGGTGTTCCCCTCAGGGTTCTGGGGTGCGGGGATGGTGACAGTGAGATCTGTGGGGGGCATGTCAGCAGAATGCAGGTGAGTGGCGTTGGTGGGGGTTGAAGTGGTGGCAAACATGGGGGAGGGAGGGGGGCGGAAGTCACTGAGCATGTGACATCAGCAATGATGTGAGAGGCGGAAGTGATGTCACGTGTGGTGCATGAGGAATTGTGAGGGGTGGAAGTGGCTGCGGGAGCGGCCATGATGGGGCGGAAGTGACATCATCAATCAGCGTGGGGGTGGCAGTTGCACCAGCCACATGGCTAATGGCGTCCGAGCAGTTCCAGCGGCCAGGGGAATCTACTGGAATGTCTACAGAAGCCGTGACCAGGGACATGGAATTTCATAGGTGGACAATCATAAACATTAGTGAGTGATTGCCAGTTATGCCAATTTCCTTACAGAACATGTGATGAAGCTACACCAACCCATGTGGTGATTGGCCTCCCAAATTACAGCATTTTGCTCTATTTCAAAAAGTTCCACTCGAAACCTCTCCCAAGTGCACACACTGCACATCCTTGTTGGATCAATAAATGGAGTTGCCTTACCCTTATGATGCATTATTGTATCACCCTTAAAATTTCTGAGTATTGCTGTTTGAGATTGTTAACGGATTTAATAATTTCGTACATGCTTTGTTCTGCCAAAGTAGGTGCGGTGTGAATGTACTGAGTTGTGACAATACAGAGATCTGTGCATTGTGGTAGTCCTGTCATTGTTGGACTGTTCATATCTGCAAGGAAGCCACTTTAAACTTCTGTTTTGGCATTGATGTGTTATTCTGTGCCATTCACAGAATTCTTGAACTATTATACACTATGGGTTGTCTTTTGTTGGTTGCACCATGCAGTGCCACTTGCTGTATTTCATAGAATCCCTATAGTGTGGAAACAGGCCATTCAGCCCATTGAGTCCACACCAACTCTCCAAAGAGCATCCCACCCAGCTCTACACCAACCCTCCTCCGCCCCACCCCACCCCACATCCTATCCCTGTAGCCCTGCATTTCCCATGGCTCATCCACCTAACTTGCACACCTTTGGACAGAGGAAACCAAAGCAACTGAAGAAAACCCACGCAGAGACAGGGAGAATGTGCAAAGTCCAGATAGACAGTCACCCAAGCTTGGAATTAAATCCAGGTCCTTGGCACTGTGAGGCAGCATGCTAACCATTGAGCCACCATGCTGCCCATAGATTTCATCATTTCAGGATGCTTCTTCCCCTGTTGATTTTACCTTCTAAACTCTGTCAACCTTCCTGTTCAGGACATATAACACAAATGGTTGTAAAACCTTCTGATGCTTTATACTGTGGACACAGTTTATGAGGTTTCTAATCTGGAAAGGTTGGGCATCTTCTGAATTTGCTTTTCAATTGGTTCACTCTGAACCTCATTGATTTTACACTTCTGCAACTTCTTGAAACTTTGCTTACTGCAAGTATTGTGGATGTTATTCTAGGGGCTGGTTTGACTTTTGGAACTAGATTTCTTATTCAGGTGTGCCCAATGTCCCTTGGTGTTATATCAATAATAGATATCAGGAAAAGCAATTAAATGCAATTTCCAGCTAGTTGATCAAAAGCAAATTATTATTTGTCAAGAAGTATGTTTGTGTACATTGTCAACAGCTAAATCTTGGTTTTGGTGCCTATAAATAAGGCATACATAAGCAAAAGTAGGCATTCAAAAACTTACTGATTAAGCTGCTAATACTGTGTCATCACATTTGAAACAATGTCCCTTTATAAGATCATCATACAAAAAATGCCAAATACCTGAAGTTGTCACATGACCCCATTGACAGGCTTCTCTCCATTGCAGCAATTGAAGGACAGGCTGTGCCTGATCTTACTCTGTACTGTCTGCATTAGTTCAGCTGTAAATAAACCTACTGGAGATCTTCAAGTGAACAGAATTCACATACTTCATTTGTGTTACGATTTAGTTAACACACAGCAAAGTATTGTGGCCAATACTTTATCGCTAGGATCAATCATCCATCACTAACAGAAATCGGAGGCAAGGAGCAGGAGAAAAGTCAATGATGAGAACTTCAATGTGCGCAGAAACGTGGAGTTGAGGACAGAAGGAAATGAGAAAAAATAATTGCTAAGATTTCACTTTTGATCCATTTTACAGTCACGAATTGATTCTAAATTTTCATTGTAAAGCAGTTGTGAGGTGGATTTTGTGCAGAGCAGTAATAGAAATTTCATTTTGCTTTAAATAAAATTTAGCTACTATGACAGAAAATAATCAAATTTAGCAGCAGGAGCTGAGTGTATGATGGGCATAAACTAGCAGACTGAGAGCTAAATGCCTCAGGCTATCTTCATCTGCCTGCTGGAAAACACTGTTGAAATCATATTGCACTGCTGGTGGCCTGCCAAAGGAAATAGACTGGAGTAAAAACATAAACTGCTGGAAGTATTCAGTAGGTCTGGCAGTAACTGTGAAAGGATACAGAGTCGGCAAAGTTTGAGACACACTAGCTTCTGAGGAAGTAAGAAAAGAGAAAAGAGAAAATGGAAGGTCTGTGATGGGTGGAATGCAGGAGAGATTAAGTGACACATGTCTTCATGGTACCAGGCCAAAACGTGCTGCAATAGAATAAGTGTTGAAATTATATGCATGCTTGTATGAATTACAGAATAATGAATAGCAGAGGTCTGAAAGTTAAAAACAAGAGAAAAGAGATTCAAAGCAGAAAAACAAAACGAGTCATTAAAGAAGCAAAATGGAGAATGCAGGTGTAAATGACATTGTTGAACAATGGGTCTGGAAGAATGTGGAAAGCCGCATCTAAAACATGGCATGTTGTTCCTCAAGAGTGCTGGAAAGTGGGACTATTGTAGATTTAGAGTAGTTTTGTCAGTGCAAACTGAATGGTCTGAAGGTCTTCTGGACAGTTCGATTCAGTGATTCAATGTTTGCAGTGAGTTTCATTTGAATACGTTTGGGAGGTGAGGACAGGGAATTCAGAGAAGGAGCATTAAAGTGAGAAATTACTGAAAGCTTTGGGAGTGCTGCTTGTAGCATGAAGAGATGTGTTTAAAGTAAGTGAGTGATCTGTGAAAGGCTGCACCAATGATAGAAGAGATTACATCATGAGCAGTGAATACTAGATTGCAACAGGAACAAACTAATCACTGTTTCATCTGGAAACAGGTTTTGAAGCCTTAAATGGTGAAATGAAAGTTGGTGAAAGTGCAAGTTTGCTTCTCCTGTATTTTCATGGAAAGGCATTGTAGGAAAGGGAAGACATTTCGGACTAACCAAGGAGTGAAGGAGGATATCACAGTGGAAAAGGTTCTTCAAAGAGACAGTTAGTTGCATTTGGTGGCACAATTGGCTGAGGATGATGTGCTAAATAAGGGTGCGGTGGGAAGTGGGGACAAGGGGAACTGAGATGGAAGGAATGCATGAGAGCATAAATGCATGGACAAATACTGACAAGGGCCCCGTCAAACATGGTGGGAGAGAATCGTCAGGTGAAGAAGAAAGACAATATACCTGATGTGCTTGTGTGACAGGTTACATCATCAAAACAGAACAATAGAAACAGAGAAACTTGGAAATTGGAACGGAGTCCTCACAGCAAACAGGATGCAAAGTCAATGTAAGAATCAGTGCATTTACAGTGACTATCTCCATAAATGAAGACAAATGACATCAAGCAAGGTAAGAGCAAAGTTGAAGATGTATGTAAAGTGAGATTTAGATGAAGAGTCAAAATAAAGTTGGTGAAATTTTCCATTTCATTGCAACAACAGAAAATGGCAATAAATCCCAACTAGACAATCATGTAAAGACTGAGGCTGCAGAACAAAGTAGGAAACTGAATTCTGCAGCGAGCAAATTTGCTTCTAACTCTTTTCTATAAGGCATAAGTCAATAATAGGGATTGTGATGGACTACTCTCCATTGCCTGGATAAGTGCAGGAATAATAAAGTAAGCTTGACACTATCCAGGATGAAACAGTCCACGTGATCAACACCCCATGTACCACTTTAAATATTCATTCCTTTCACTACTGGTGCACAATGGCAGCAATGTTTATCATCTACAAGATGCACTAAATCAATTGTCAACCTTTCGGGGATTAAATCTTCCAAACCTGTGACTAATGGGAAGATAATATTAGCCTTGAATCTAAGAGAATGAAATGTTGTAAGTTCAGATGGAGATAGAACTATGTGAGTGAGGGAGGCATGGAAATGCTGACTGTTTTCAATGCAAAGGTTTAGAGATGATATCATGGAAGGTTCTAAGGTATCAATGTATCTGGATGCAGATGCACACAGGTGAATGTAAAGTTGTCGTAGTTCCGTTTCCTCAAATAGGAAGATGCCCAGTGATGAGTTTAACCTGAAGTTCATAACACCAAAGACAAGGGGCAAAGTTGAGATAGCAGAACGTGCACTCGGACTATTACTAGACCACACTTGGAATATTAGACCACACTTGGAATATTGTGTTCAGTTCTGGTCACCTCATTATACGATGGATGTGGAAGCTTTAGAGAGGATGCAGAGGAGATTTACCAGAATGCTGCCTGGACTGGAGTGCATGCCTTATGAAGGAAGGTTGAGGGAGCTAAGGCTTTTCTCATTGGAGCGAAGAAGGGTGAGAGGCAACTTGGTAGAGGTGTATAAGATGTTGAGAGGCAAAGAGAGAGTGAATAGTCAGAGACATTTTCCCAGGGCGATAATGGCTATCACAAGGAGTCATCATTTTAAGGTGATTGGAGGAAGGTTTAGGGGAGATGCCAGAGTGGTGGGTGTGGGGAATGCACTGCCAGTGGTGGTAGTAAAGTCAGATACTTTAAGGACATTGAAGCAACTCTTGTATAGCCACATGGATGACAGTAAAATGAAGGGTATGTAGGTTAGTTTGATCTTAGAGTGGGATAAAAGGTCAGCACAACATCAGAGAATGAAGGCCCAGTACTGTGCTATGCACAGCAAGCTCAAGCAATACAGGATTGGAACCCACACTGTTAGTTCTGCACTGCATCATATATCAGTCATCCAGCCAACTAAGCTAACTGACTGTGGAAGGACTGTGGTCCACCTGAAATAATCCAGCTGCAAAACCTTCTATACTTAAAAGTACGGATTAGTTTAATTTACCCTCTTAGTCTAGAGGTTACTTAAGAAACTGGGCCACATACATTATTTACAGCTGAAGATAAAATCAATACTTTCCAAAAGTGAATCAAGTTCAGTTTTCATTATTATCTGCAGGCCTGGTTATACTGAATTTGGGATACTGTATTTTTCTTTCAATTAACTTGAAACTTTCCTTGGAAAGTTTCAACCTCTATGTGTCTTTCATAGTTAAATTTCCAGAAGTTTCCTCTCACAAGTACAGTGTCTGCAGGTGAAACTGATTAAGCAAAAGAGACAGAGTAATTGAAATCTGAAATTAAAACAAAAAAGTATTGGAAAAACTCAACAGGTCTGACAGAATAAGGAGAAACAGAACCAATATTTTGCATCTGACATGATTCTTCTTTAGATTCTTCTCTGGTTCTGCAAACAAAACACCTTTAGTCACCCGAGTTGTTATAAAAGACCAATAGCTGTTTCTGGATCTCTGTCTCCCTCCTTCTCTTCTCCAGAGTTATTCCCTTAAGTTTATCAGCAAGATCTCTTACAATATTTCTGCTTTTGTGCAGCTTGCCCTGCCTTTACTCGATTCTTGGCAGGCAGGCAGGCAAAGATGGCCACTGTATCATTAAACTGGACAAGCTACGAAATCACGGCAATAGCATGTGTGAAATCCATTGGGCCCCCGTGTGGTCTTGTCCATTTGTAATCCATTTAAAAACTTGTAGAACTTTTAAAAACATGGTGATTTCATGTGACTCTCAAAAGCCATTTAGAAGACATTTGAACTCATCCTAAGGTTTAGTAACGTAACTTTTAAAACGGTTCTCTAAGCATGTATTATTATGACTACACAAACAAAACAGAGAGTAAGATGGCAGAAGAAGAGTTCAGGTGAAAGTCGAATGCTACAGATAAGTAAATAGGTCAGTATTCCTTAGATTACTCTTTTCCATCAAGATAAGCATCAAGGTGAAGCAATGGAATAAGAGACCAGTCACATGGTGAGCTCAAAATTCATTAAGATGGAGCCTTGGGAAATGAAGCTAAGGCCTTTACTAAATCTTGGATCAAAGAGAGGGGAAGGATAGAATACATGACAAAGGATGAAGATGAAAGAAGAGCTGATGCTATATATAATAATGCTTCTGAAAGCATTAATATTGTAGTTGCATTAGTTCCACCCAATCTGATGATGTCACGCATAGTCTTTGGGTCAAGATTGGAAATTCTATACTAGTCTTTATAAGAAGCACATGCATTCTGTAAGGCTTCTGAGAGCCCTCGGTAATTTTGTTTGACTATTAACGTAGAATGTAACTAGAGCCATAAAGCTATAAACCACCTGAGTAACAAAGAAATGTCTGTTCAGATTCGACTTACCAGTGTTCTATCCTTCCTCACTGACAAGCCTTAGACACAATATAGATAAAGCAGTGATCTACCTCAACCGTCGTTACCCTATGCTACACATTGGCAGTGGTGATGGATACCATGTTGAGCCAGCAAGAACAATCGGGGCAATTTCCTTTGACAAAGTCAGAGGGAAAGGAAGGGGTAAAGGGCCTGGAGGGATGTTGTAGATTCTTGTGATGTTTCACACCTGAAAGGAAGATGAAATGTCCTCTGAGAAGGAGGATAAAATGAAATTGCAGATGATTATAGATTTGAAATAGAGTGAGTCAGTGCTGTTAGAGAGAGAAATCAAGAATATGCATATAGCATTGAGGGTGAATCTCAGGCTACAGTAAAAACAATGGCTCAGGGAACACTAAATGACTTAGAGATATTTGTAATCCTGGATGAATCCAAAACAGCAGTCATCAAATTTCTGTCGGATTCCATGGTGTTAAATGATTAACGTGGGAGAAAGGAGGAAGGAAAAGGTATGGCTAAAAACAAGCTTTGGTAGATGTTGTGGTTCTGTTCGCCGAGCTGGAAATTTTTGTTGCAAACGTTCAGCAAACAGAACCACAACAACGAGCACCCGAGCTACAAATCTTCACCCAAACTTTGAAGCTTTGGTAGATGCCTGATCAGATATGAGAAACCAAAACATTTAAGGTAAAAAGAGTAGAAGGTAATACTCCCAGTGGCCATGTATGACAGACAATTATAGACTGTGTCAACAA
Source organism: Chiloscyllium plagiosum (assembly GCF_004010195.1). Lineage (NCBI taxonomy): Eukaryota > Metazoa > Chordata > Chondrichthyes > Orectolobiformes > Hemiscylliidae > Chiloscyllium > Chiloscyllium plagiosum. The sequence continues at coordinate 122,139,946 of NC_057711.1, read as the reverse complement.
ATCATCAAACTTCTCATGACATAGGTCCATCCCGAATACTTGTTACCTAAAGTCAATTAAAACATGATTGAAGTGCTCACTTGCTACTTTATGGGCTGTCTGTGCAGAGTTTATCAATAATTAGCAGAACGTATGATTTCAAAATCCTAGCAATGTACTGAAAAATGATCAACTGTAAGCAAAAATTTACCAAGTATCCGACCGTTAGCCCAGTACCCCATCTTTTTATTACTCTTACTCTTATCAATAATTAGCAGAACGTATGATTTCAAAATCCTAGCAATGTACTGAAAAATGATCAACTGTAAGCAAAAATTCATTGGGTTGAAATTTATGCTTTTTTGAGATCCTGATCATGGGTAGTACAAAAGGGAGGAGAGTTCTCTTCCTGAAGCAATGTTGCCAGACCCTATTGGCCTAATCTGAGGGATACCCACACATCAGTATGGTCTCCACGGTGTGGATGAATGGTCAGATGTGCTCGAAGAAGGTCTTTGATCTTCTCCACACTGTCATGGTAAGGGATACACTTTTCTTTCTGCTACCTCACACTCACTCTATCTCCGCTACTGTACTTACCTCCCATTGTTCTTGGTGTCTGTCTCTGTCAATTGCATTCAACATCTTCCCTCACTCGCTCTCAAACTCAAATTATCTTACAACAAGGCCTTTGCCTCTGACAAGAAAACCATCAGCATGTCTGAACTATTCAGACACAAGCACACCAGAGCTAATAGGCAAGCTAATAGTCTATAGTTCTATAGGCAAGCTATAGAACTATAGACTACATAGTCATAGTGGGAAGGAAAGAAGAGGAAAACCTATTGAGGACATTTTAATGCCATGGGTGACATTGAACTGTATATGTTGCATTCCAATGTCCATAGACATGGGTGCATGTGACAGATGCCCATGGAGTACGCTCACTGTTCAATATAGAGGTCACTTAGAGTCATAGAGATGTACAGCATGGAAACAGACCCTTTGGTCCAAT
>NC_057711.1:122102619-122138804 GCF_004010195.1 Chiloscyllium plagiosum | reverse complement strand
GGAAAAGACTTTGCCTATTTACCCTATCCATGCCCCTCATAATTTTGTAAACCTCTATAAGGTCACCTCAAGCGACAAGCTTAACCTGCTAAACACCCAAGCCATGTTTGGTTCTCCCAATGCTGTGTTGAGCAAACTTGGTAAGATTGCAATCAAAATATTAATGAGACAAGTTGGGCCATGAACATTAATCAGAACAAACATTAATCATTGTCAATTTGCAACTTATGGCTGCCCAGCAAAACTCTTGCTATTCCCCTATGAAAAGTGTAAAAGCTGGGTCGCGATCATCTCGACATTGAAACTATCTCGCCAAAATTCTCACCTGATCCTGCCATGTACCCAGGATAGTCTACACCACTGAAATCCCTATAAGATTCCACCCTCTTTTTTTCACCACAGTTGCTGCCAGATCTGCTGAGTTTCTCCAGCACTTTCTGTTTTTCATTCAGATCTCCAGCATCTATAGAACTTAGCTTTTTTACCCCTATTTTTTAACTAGTCCTCTAGCCATGTTAATGAATCAACCCACTAATGTAAGCTAGTGTAATCTCCTTTTCTGTGGCACATTATTGAATGCTTGTAGAAAATCCAAATATCCTATATCTATTGGTTTATTTTTATTTGCATGTTACATCCTAAAAGGATATTAATAAATTTCCCTTTCACAAAACCATGTTGGCTGTATCTTATATTAAAATTATCTCCTGAATATACTGCTACTGGCATTGACTTTAGTTTCCTGCTCTCTGTCTCCTTCGTCTCTTGAACAGTTGTAGTTTTTCAAATGTAGGAATTTTTGAGAGATTACAAGCAATGCATCCACTTTATGAACATGGAAAGCAGGTTAACAGGCCCAAAGGGCTTTAAGTTCCATTAGATTAGATTAGATTCCCTACAGTGTGGAAACAGGCCCTTCAGCCCAACCAGTCCACATCGACCCTCCGAAGAGTAACCCACCCAGACCCATTTCCCTAATGCACCTAACACTATGGGCAATTTAGCATGGCCAATTCACCTGACCTGCACATATTTGGACTGTGGGAGGAAACCGGAGCACCCGGAGGAAACCAACACAGACACGGGGAGAATGTGCAAACTCTACATAGACAGTTGCCCAAGGCTGGAATCGAACCTGGGACCCTGGTAACCACTGCTAACCACTGAGCCACCGTGCCGCCCATTATTTTTTAGTTTAGTGATAGGGATAATTTTCTTCCTTTGCCTCTGGATTTTTTACTTTTCTAGGGATGCTTTTTTATATTTTCTGCTATGAATATAGAATCAAAATATTTGTTCAAAGACTCTACCATTTCCTAATTTCCTAATATTTAGTCTCCAGACACACCCTTTGAAATTGACATTCACTTTAGCTAGTCTTTTCCTTTTTATATACTTTGAGAAGCTATTACTATTTTTACAGGTTATGCTGGATTTCTCTCTTACTCTAATTTCATCCTTTTTTATTATTATAGTTGCTTAAATCTAAACTTATCCATTGCCTTATTTTCATTCAATATAGAACTAGCCGTTTGGATACAGAACTGGCTCGAAGGTAAAAGACAGAGGGTGGTAGTGGAGGGTGGTTTTTCAGACTGGAGGCCTGTGACCAGTGGAGTGCCACAAGGATTGGTACTGGGTCCACTACTTTTCGTTATTTAAGTAAATGATTTGGATGTGAACATAGGAGGTACAGTTCGTCAGTTTGCCGATGACTCCAAAATTGGAGGTGTAGTGGACAGCGAAGAAGGTTACCTCAGATTACAACAGGATCTTTATCAGATGGGCCAATGGGCTGAGGAGTGGCAGATGGAGTTTAATTCAAATAAATGCAAGGTGCTACATTTTGGGAAAGCAAATATTAGCATGACTTATACACTTAATGGTTAGGTCCTAGAGAGTGTTGCTGAACAGAGACCTTGGAGTGCAGGTAGATAGGATAGTGAAGTAGAGTTGCAGGTAGATAGGATAGTGAAGAGAGCATTTGGTATGCTTTCCTTTATTGATCAGAGCATTGAGTATACGAGTTGGGAGGTCATGATGCGGTTGTACAGGACATTAGTTAAGCGACTTTTGGAATATTGTGGGCATTTCTGATCTCCTTCCTATTGGAAGGATGTTGTGAAACTTGAAAGGGTTCAGAAAAGATTTACAAGGATGTTACCAGGGTTGGAGGATTTGAGCTATAAGGAGAGGCTGAATAGACGGGGGCTGTTTTCCCTGGTGCACCAGAGGCTGAGGAGTGACCTTATAGAAGTTTATAAAATCATGAGGAACATGGATAGGATAAATAGACAAAGTCTTTTCCCTAGGTTGGAGGAGTCCAGAACTAGAGGTTTCGGGTGAGAGGGGAAAGATATAAAAGAGACCTAAGGGGCAACTTTTTCACGCAGAGGGTGGTGCATGTATGAAATGAGCTGCCAGAGGAAGTGGTAGAGGCTGGTACTATTGAAATATTTAAAAGGCAGCTGGATGAATATATGAATAGGAAGGGTTTAGAAGGATATGGGCCAAGTGCTAGCAAATGGGACTCGATTGGATTGGGATATCTGGTCAGTATGGACGAGTTGGACTGAAGGGTCTGTTTCCATGCTATACATCTCTATGAGTCTATGTGTGGGATGGGGATGGTAAGAAGTGATGAACGATAGAATGATTTGGACAATCTTTTACAATTATCATTCAAAGGAATACCACTTCCATACGATATTGTTCATGCTCTGTTACACCCTTGATATAAATTAACATCTCCGCATATAAAATCATCTTATTGACTGAATATGTGTCTCTTTCTAGACCAAACAAAAAACATTATCCAGAAATGTTTCATAAACCAAACAATTGCCAGTTTCAGAAGACACCATTATTAATATGTGAATTATCAGGAAATCTTTTAAAAATCGTGTTATTTAAACCAAGCATCTCAGTCGAGCACATCTTTCGAGCCTGACACTGCTAGATAAACTTTGCAACAATTAACTTAAAGACTTTATAATTGGCTATTACTGAATTCTTCCACTAAAATAAATTTTTTTCTAAAATAAATACATTTCAGCACCACAATTCCTGCATTATTTATCATCAATTGAAAAATGTTCCAAGCACAATGAAGCCATATGTTTTCCTGTGTTGCCAAACTTCAATTGGCCCAGGCTTAACTCAGAAAATAGCAGTGAGTTTGAACTGCATACCATTATATCTGTGTAACTATCACAGCGACATGATGAAGAAAACATTTGCCAAAGTTGTGAATTGCTGCAAATTGTTCTTTGACTTGTCTTTACCTTTGCGATAAAGAGATCTTCTGGCCAATTGTCACTTGATTTTTTTTTTAAAGAAAGTAGTGCATTGCCACTGTTAATCCAAATTAACCTTGTCATATAAAGTTAGCGCTGTGATTTAATTAAGCAAAGGTCATATTAATCTTAAGGTCTATGTCCCTGCAAGTTCTCTATTCCAGGAAGGTTATAATTATGTAGTCTCATGTCTGCAAGTCATTGTTTCTAAAACTTTTCAATATTAAAAATGTGTGTTTTTTGCTTTTCTTTGATTACGTTCTTCTCTTTCTCTTAAACAAATCTCTTTCCTTCACTTTATATTTCTTTTCATTTCTCCTTTAACATTTATTCAACCATTCCAAGTCACTTTATTTCCTTGTCCATTGTTTTTTTTTGTCTTTTCATTAAACTCATTGCTCTAAGGAGATAATACCCTAATGCCCTCACCATTATCAACTTATTCAGTTTATGCTGCAAAAATGATTCAATTGGAGCTTGTTGAAAAGAAAATGTTAAAAAAGGCAGTGGAGTTCCACTGTTGTGTTTGTGACTGGGTGTCCTTGGAGAGGGAGCAAGCAGTATCCACCAATATTCACAATGCCTTTAGAGAAGGGTGGACATGCAGAGGATAGAGTGTTTTACATTCCCTTCCAACTACATTTTGATTTGGACATTCCTCCTCTCCCTCACCTTTGATGGTTTGCATTGTCTTATTGGGCTCAGCACATCACTTATTGAATGAGAAGTATGGGTGATGTACTGGTAGTGGTTAATAAATGAGAATGATACCACGGGTGGTTTGGTGATGGGAAAATAAAGGGTGTTAGGGATTTTATGGGGCAGTGGTAGATGAAGAGGTCTGGGTTCATGTCCCACTTGCTCCAGTGGTGTGCACTAACAAATCTGAATCAGGAACAGCGTGTTCAGTGAGCTAAGTGCCTGGTTCCATGAAATTTAAAACCAATACATCTTAAAAGGGCCTTTATTATCCACACAATGAGCAAAGGCAAACTGGATTATTAAAATGAGCTAATATTCTCCTCACGTACAATATAAGCACAAATCACAGCTTTCCAATAGGACGTTGTTCTTAGCAACAGATTTCAGAATATAAGTTATACACTGTTCTAACTTTGTTCAATAAAGTTTATTGCTGTTTGTTCAAAACTGCAGAATCTTGTAGTTTTATTCTCTTAATAAGAACAAGCGCAATTCAGCTCCTCAAGCCTGCTTCATCATTCAGTACAACCATGGCTGATCTCATCTCAGCCTCAACTATAATTTCCTGCCCATTCTCCATCAACTTCAACCCATAGCTAATTAAAGAAACTATCTCTTTAAATTTACTCAATGTCACAGCACAGTGGTGAATTTCACTGAATCTTGAATGTATGAACAAATGAATTAGCTTTATCGTCACATGTACACAACTGAGTACAGTGAAAAGTTTATGGAGCACCACTTACAGTGCCATCTCAAGTGCAAAGGTACCTAGATACAACTTCTTCAGTTACAAGATTAATTACAGTGTAATAATGTCACCAACACACGTCACCATCTTAGGTACACAGTACGTAGGTACAAGTTACAGAATAAAGAAATGAAGACAGAAAAATTACATCACAGCCGTACACAGTACAACCACGGGTCAGAAAGACAAGAAGCAAAGTTAAAAAGACAATCACAACAATTATTCTGCAAGGGCTCTCCGCAGCAAACCAGCACAGGGGGCCACTATGTAGTCTGAATGCTGCTGCTGCCACACTCTACACTGGGCCAGTATTCCTGTTCCCACACTGGACTCCTGCCACCACACACCACATTGGGCCTCTGCCTCCATTCACACTGGGCCCCTGCCACCACACTCTACACTGGACCCCTGCAGCAACACTCCACAGTGGGCCCCTGCTGCTACACTCTACACTGGGCCACTGGCCCCATTCCCACACTGAACCCCTGCCCCCACGCTCTGCCTGGGCCCCTGCTGCTACACTCTACACTGGGCCACTGGCCCCGTTCCCACACTGGACCCCTGCCCCCACGCTCTGCACTGAGCCCCCACCTCCATTCCCACACCAAGCCCCTGCCACCATGCTCTGCACTGGGCCACTGCCGTTACATTCTGCACTGGGCCCTGCCGCCAAGCTCTGCACTGGGATACTGCCCCCATTCGCACACCGGGCCCATGCCGCTACATTTTGAACCACCATTCCTGCACTGGGCCCCTGCCACCACACTCTGCACTGGGCTACTGTCTCCATTCTCGCATCAGGCCCCTGCCACCACACTCTGCACTGGGCCCTGTCACCACACTCTTTACTGGGCACCTGCCACCATACTCTGTACTGGGCCCCTGCCACCACACTCTACACTGGGCCCCTACAGCTATGCTCTACACTGGGCCTCTGCCGTACACTCAACACTGGGCCCCTGTCTCCATTCACACTGGGCCCCTGCCACCACACTCCACACTGGGCCCCTGCAGCCACACTCTACAGTGGCTCCCTAGCCCCATGCTCTGCACTGGGCCCCTGCCACCACACTTTGCACTGGGTCCCTGCAGCTACGCTCTACACTGGGCCTCTGCCCCCATGCTCTGCACCGGGCCCCTGCCACCACACTCTACACTGGGTCCCTGCAGCTACACTCTACACTGGGTCTCTGCTGCCACACTCAACACTGGGCCATTGCCACCATTCCCACACTGGGCTTCTGCTGCCACACTCTGCACTGGACCACTGCCACCATTCCCAAGCCAGGCCCCTGCCACCACATTCTACACTGGGCCTGTGTCACCACACTCTGCACCGAGATACTGCTCCCATTTACACACTGTGCCCCTGCCACCATGCTCTGCACTGGGCCCTTGCCACTACGCTCTGCACTGGGCCCCTGCCACCATGCTCTGCACTGGGATACTGCCCCCATTTGCACATTGTGCCCCTGCCCCCACGCACTGCACTAGGCCCCTGCCACCATTCCCACACTGGGCCCCTGTCACCACATTCTACACTGGGCCTCTGTCGCCACACTCTGCACTGGGATACTTCCCCCATTCGCTCACCAGGCCCATGCCGCTACATTCTGAACTAGGCCACTACCACCATTCCTGCACTGGGCCCCTGCCACTACACTCTTCACGGGGCCCTTGCCACCACACTCTGCACTGAGCCACAGCCAACATTCCTGTACTGGGTCCCTGCCACCACATTCTGCACTGGGCCACTGTCCCCATTCCCAAATCACACCCCTGCCACCCACACTCTGCACTTGGCCCTGTCATCACACTCTGCACTGGGCCCTGTCACCACACTCTACACTTGGCCCCTGCTGCCACTCTCTGCCTGGGCCACTGCCCCCATTCCCACACTGGGCCACTGCCACCACACTCTGCACTGGGCCCCTGCCACCATTCCCACACTGGGCCTCTGCCGCCACACTCTACACTGGGTCCCTGCAGCTATAATCTCCACTGGGCCCCTGATTCAATTCACACTGGGCCCCTGCCTCCATTCACACTGGGCCCCTGCCACCAGACTCCACGTCGGCCCCTGCAGCCACAGTCCACACTGGCTCCCTGACCCCATGCTCTGCACGGGACCCTTGCCACCATGCTCTGCACTGAGCCCCTGCCACCACACTCTACACTTGGCCCCTGCACCCACACTCTGCCTGGGCCACTGACCCCATTCCCACACTGGGCCCCTGCCACCACACTCCACACTGCGCCCCTGCAGCCACACTCCACACTCCACGCTCTGCACTGAGCCCTTGCCACCACATTCCACACTGTGCTTCTGCCACCACACTCTGCACTGGGCCCTGTCACCACACTCTGTACTAGGCCCCTGCCACCATAATCTGCACTGAGCCCCTGTCACCACACTCTATACTTGGCCCTGCCCCCACGCTCTGCACTGGGCCCCTGCCACCACACTCTACACTTGGCCCCTGCACCTACACTCTGCCTAGGCCACTGTCCCCGTTTCCACACTGGGCCCCTACCACCACACTCTGCACTGAGCCCTCGCCACCATTCCCACACTGGGCCTCTGCTACCACACTCTACACCTGGCCGCTGCCCCCACGCTCTGTGCTGGGCCCCTGCCACCACACTCTGTCTGGGCCACAGCCACCATTCCCACACCTGGTCCCTGCTTCCATATTCTACACTGGGCCCCTGCCACCACACTACAATGGGCTACTGCCCCCGTTCCCACACCAGACCTCTGCCCCCACGCTCTGCACTGAGCCCCTGCCACCATTCCCACATCGGGCCCCTGCCATCGCATTCTACACTGGGCCACTGCCACCATGCTCTGTACTGGCCACTGTCCCCATTCCCACACTGTCCCCTGCTGCCACACTCTGCATCGGGCCCTGTCACACACTCCGCACTGGCCCACTGTCCTCATTCCCACACTCTTTGTGTAAAGAACCCACTTCTGACGTCCCCTCTATACTTTCCTCCAACTAGCTTAAAACTAAGACCCCTCGTGTTAGCCATTTCTGCCCTGGAAAATAGTCTCTGGCTATCGACTCTATCTACGCCTCTCATTATCTTGTATACCTCAGTTAAGTTCCCTCTCCTCCTCCTTTTCTCCAATGAAAAAAGTCCGAGCTCAGTCAACCTCTCTTCATCAGATAAGCCCTCCAGTCCAGGCAGCATCCTGGTAAACCTCCTCTGAACCCTCTCCAAAGCATCTACATCTTTCCTATAATAGGGCGACCAGAACTGGACACAGTATTCCAAGTGCGGTCTAACCAAAGTTTTATAGAGCTGCAACAAGATCTCACAACTCTTAAACTCAATCCCCCTGTTAATGAAAGCCAAAACACCATATGCTTTCTTAACAACCCTGTCCACTTGAGTGGCCATTTTAAGGGATCTATGTACCTGCACACCAAGATCCCTCTGTTCCTCCACACTGCCAAGAATCCTATCCTAAATCCTGTACTCAGCTTTCAAATTCAACCTTCCAAAATGCATCACCTCGCATTTATTCAGGTTAAACTCCATCTGCCACCTCTCAGCCCATCTCTGCATCCTGTCAATGTCCCGCTGCAGCCTACAACAGCCCTCTGTACTGTCAACGACACCTCCAACCTTTATGTCATCTGCAACTTGCTGACCTATCCTTCAATCCCCTCATCCAAGTCATTAATAAAAATTACAAACAATAGAGGCCCAAGGACAGAGCCCTGTGGAACACCACTCACCACAGACTTCCAGGCAGAATATTTTCCTTCTACTACCATTTGCTGTATTCTGTTGGCCAGCCAATTCTGTGTCCAGACAGCTAAGTTCCCCTGTATCCCATTCCTCCTAACCTTCTGAATGAGCCTACCATGGGGAACCTTATCAAATGTCTATATCTATATTGTCTATATCTCAATTATTTATTTTTTTCCAAATTCCAGACAGCATGGGCTTAAACTGTTCAAACTGTTTTCATGAGGCAAACCCAAAATCTCTGGAACCAATCCAGCAAGCCTCCTCTGAATTGTCTCCAAATGCAATTGCATCCCGCGTCAAGTAAGGGAACCAAAACGGTATCTGGGACTCTGTCCGAATCAACATTTTCTTTCAAAAAACATGATCATAGCTTATATTTGGTGAACTGCTGTATCAATGACAGGAAATATCTTAAAGGAAGTTGAACAAAAATATTGCTGCATTTGAAGTCTGTAAATTACTTGTGGAGGAGCCATATTAATGGTTGCAGCACTGAAGATATTACTGGAGACTTTTAGGTTCAGTATAATAGTGCACCTCTTTAAGGGAAAAGTCAGTGTAATTGGTGTTCTCATAATGTTTCTGCTATAAATGCGTAGATAATAACTAGGATCAGAAACGGCACACTTACCCCTCCATTCTCTAAAATCATGACCCATCTGCCTCAGGCCTCAATCTCCCTTTTGTGCTAGCTCTTCACAGCCCTTAAAATCTCGATGTCTCAAAAATTCCATATAAGTCCTTTCAAAACATTTCCAATGATCTAGGCTTGACAGCTCTCTGTAGCAAAGAAATCTAAGCATTCACAACATGAGAGACTACTTATTCTGCAATCACTTCCTTTAGTTTGAGATTCCCACTCCAGCAGAAGCATCTTCTCAACATTTACCCTGTCAAGGCCTGCACCGGGGTGGCGCGGTGGCACAGTGGTTAGCACTGCTGCCTCACAGCGCCAGGCCTCAGGCAACTGACTGTGTGGAGTTTGCACATTCTCCCCATGTCTGCGTGGGTTTGTTCCGGGTGCTCCGGTTTCCTCCCACAGTCCAAAAATGTGCAGGTCAGGTGTCCTAAATTGTCCGTAGTGTTAGATCAAGGGCTAAATGTAGGGGAATGGGTCTGGTTGGGTTGCTCTTCAGAGGGTTGGTGTGAACTTGTTGGGCCAAAGGGCCTGTTTCCACACTAAGTAATCTAATCTAATCATATTCTCATATCTTTCAATAAAGCCAACTCTCATTCTTCTACGTTCAATTGAATGAAGGGCTAACTGGATTAGCCATCTTTGTTCACTCAACCCTTCATCCCAGAAATTAGTCTAGTGTATGCCTTTTTTACTGCCTCGAGTGTCAATATATCCTTTCTTAAATATGGGGACCAAACTGGACACAGTACCCCAAATGTAGCCTCACCAACACCTTGTATAGATGTAATAGGATTAGTCAGGGTGGGCTGCTCTTCAGAGGGTCGGTGTGGACTTGTTGGGCCAAATGGCCTGTTTCCACACTGTGGGGAATCTTAAAAAAAACACCAACTTCTCGCAATAAAGACTAAAATTCCATTTACCTTCTTAATTATTTGCAGCAGATGCGTGCAAGGTGGCATGGTGGATCAGTGGTTAGCACTGCTATCTCACGGTGCCAGGGGCTTGGGTTTGAATCCAGCCTCAAGTGACTGTCTGTGTGGAGATTGCACACTCTCCCTGCATCTGTGTGGGTTTCCTCCGAGTGCTCTAGTTTCCTCCCACAGTCCAAAGATGAGCAGGCTGGATGAGTTAACCTGTCCCAAGCCTCCAACTCGGCAATGCTCTCCAGACCCATCCATCATTGCCCCCTCTGACCTATCACCTTCTCCCTCACCTTCATCCACCTATCACATTCCCAGCTACCTCCCACCAACACCACCCCCCCCTCCCATTTATCTCTCAGCCCCAACCTGCAAACCTCATTCCTGATGAAGGGCTTATGCCTGAAACGTGATTCTCCTGCTCCTTGGATGTTGCCTGACCTGCTGTGTTTTTCCGGCACCACACTCTCAACTCTGACCTCCAGGATCTGCAGTCCTTAGTTTCTCCTGGGTTAGCCATGTTAAATATGGGGTGTGGATCTGGATGGTATGGGCCAAATAGCTTGCTTCCATACTGTAGGGATACTAATATTTTACATATCAGGCACAAGAACACCAGATCTCTCTGTGCTGCGCTTAGTTGGAGACCCTCCCTATTTACTTACAGTCTGCCTTTTGATTGTTACTGTCAAAGTGCATGATCTCACACTTTCCATGTGCCAAGCTTTTGTTCAATCATGTGTCTTATTATGAAATGATGGTATAACATGGTATATCTGTCTTTTCATCCTTCTTGGTAGTAAACTATGCAGAGCTGATAAGTGTTATGGAAGCAAACTGGATCAGTTGCTGTAGTGCCTTCTACACGTAGTAGTGTGTGTCTCAGAAAGAGAACATCGACACTGACACTTATAGCAGGATTTCTGATCAATTCATAATATCAATCATGTTGCATATCATTTTAATCAGGTATCATATTAACAAGATATTTGGGAAAAACCTTGAAGACTATTCACTCATTCTGCTTTCAACTAGTTCTCGCAATGCAATCATTCTGAAAGGCAATAAGAAAGTCACTCTTGTCCTTGCATTCTTCAGATATATCATTACTAAATCAACATTGGCATTTGGCAGATGAGATAGTGTAATCTAACTGTAGTCAACTGGGATGCAATGATAATTATAAAGGGCAGTCAAGTAGTCATAATCTGTAATTGATTTGTAAATCAATGAATTGGTCTTCTCGTTACATTTAATTGGACTAAATTCTCAATTATCCCCAATTCCTTTATTGCAATGGAGGGTCATAATAACATGACTAATTATAAACCAGGAAAGTATAATTTTTGTAGAATGTTTTGTATCCATGCTTTAAAACTACTCAATCTATATCAGTGAGCCATCATTTTCCAAGTGAAATGATGAATATCAATAAATCTGATGAAACGTTAAGATTCAAACAAAAAGCTGTCCTTGAAAAGACAGAGTCACAGCAGCTTGTTCATCTGTAAAATGACATCAGTGATAAGTGACAAGTTTGCTTTCCCTTTGAGAATCAAAAGCTAAGGACAGTGAAAAATCATATTCAAATTTCTATTAGAGATAGTGATCTTTAAAGGGCACCAATAATTGTCAGCTTTATCAACAAAAGTGCATTGGATAACCTTTTCCATACACTCCCCAAAAGGTACAACAAAAGTTGTAGAAATTAAGATTTTTTACACATATAAGTGTGTCAATAGATCTTAAATCTGCCCTCTGCCAAGAATAAATTTCATTCTTGTCATGAGATGACTGTTATAGTGGTGTTTGTGATTGGTTCTGTGATTTTTAGCATCCATTTTTGAAGGTCTTCCAGTCCCACCAAAATTCTAATATATTACCCAAAAAAAACTGTTCATGTTTGACAATACTACTAAGCTGCGCATTATATTAACGGCATTTAGCATGCTTGCCTTCATTGCTCAGTCCATTCAGAATAGGAGTTGGGACATCATGTTGATGAGGCCAGTTTTGGAATACAGTGTGCAGTTCTGGTTTCCTTGCTATAGGAAGAGTATTATTAAATCAGAGAGGGTTCAGGAAAGATTTACCAGGATGTTGCCAGGAATAGAGGGTTTGAGTTTTAAAAAATAGGCTGAGACTTTTTTCACTGGAGCATAGCAGGGATAACCTTATAAAAGTTTATAAAATCATGAGGGGCATAGATGGGGGATAGTGGGCGGCACGGTGGCACAGTGGTTAGCACTGCTGCCTCACAGCGCTAGAGACCCAGGTTCAATTCCCGACTCAGGCGACTGACTGTGTGGAGTTTGCACGTTCTCCCCGTGTCTGCGTGGGTTTCCTCCAGGTGCTCCGGTTTCCTCCCACAGTCCAAAGATGTGCAGGTCAGGTGAATTGGCCATGCTAAATTGCCCATAGTGTTAGGTAAGGTGTAAATGTAGGGTTATGGGTGGGTTGCGCTTCGGCGGGTCGGTGTGGACTTGTTGGGCCGAAGGGCCTGTTTCCACACTGTAAGTAATCTAATCTAATAAGGTGACTAGAAAAAGGTCTTTTTCCTTAGGCAGGGTAGTTCAAAGTTAGGGGTCCATATTTTTAACATGAAAACAGACATTTAAAAGGGACCTGAGGGGCAATTTGTATACACAGAGGGTGGTTCATACATGGAATGAACTGCGAGGGGAAGTGTAAATGCAGGCACAGTTAGAGCATTTAAAAGACATTTAGATAGGTAAATGAACAGGAAAGGTTTAGAGGGTTATGGGCCAAACACGGGCAGATGGGATTAATTTAGTTTGGGAAATTTGGTCTGAATTGGATAGAAAGGTCTTTTTCTGTGTTGTATGACTATGAATTTTATCAATAATCACTCAGATACATTTCCATCACTATGATTTCAATTAGCTAATCTAATTTAAATATTTATTTTAACAAGCTGTACAGTACTCAGTATTGAGCAGCTATCATACACTTGTCAATCCTAGAGTTAATCATTTGATCTTTACGGTTGTTTCTCTTGGAACCGACTATTTTTCATCTGACAAAATACATTAAAAAATCAACTTCTTCTGTATAAGACATCTATTGGTTCCTTCTTATTCACCTTGCGTGTTACATTCTCAAAGATGTAATAAATTTCCCTTTAACAATATAGGGCCCATGATAACTTTTGATGAAGGGCTTTTGCCTGAAACGCCGATGTGATGTTCCTGCTCCTTGGATGCTGCCTGACCTGCTGTGCTTTTCCAGCACTACTCTAATCTTGACTCTAATCTCCAGCATATACAGTACCCATTTTTGCCTAACTTTTTGTTTCAGCCCAGCTCATGATTATCCATCCCTTTCTCTACCTAACCACTGTTCTCTCCCTCTGGACTCCATCTCTACAGACCCTTTATCACCTCCATCCCTCCACCCCAACCCCACCTTCCACATATATATCAGCTTTTCCCAGCTACAATCAATTTTGAAGGAGGATCATTGAATCCAAAAATTCTACTTTCTCTCCTCAAATGCTGCCAGACCTGTTGAGTCTCTCCAGCCATTTCTGTTTTTGTTCAACTTCCCAATATCTACAGTTCTGTTTTTTTGCATGAAAACAAAATTCCTTTCATGAGGTAAACGTAACCATCAAATATAAAATAAAAGATATGCAACTTGGAACATGCATTTCTCTTTCCAAAGCAATACCAAGATGAAGAGAGTACTGAGAGAAATATAGATAGCCCTAGAAAAGAGAATAGTAAGTTAATCGGTGGGGTCAGAGTAAGGGTGAATGTAATTAATTCTAAATCTGTTACTGCGCATGCATGTTAATGCAGTGAGAGTGTAATAAATAAGATTGGTGAATTACAGGCACAGATTGACAGATGGAAATGCGATATTGTAGCCATGACAGAGTCGTGGCTCAAGGAAGGCCAGGACCACATTGAGTCATAGAGTTATAGAGATGTACAGCATGGAAACAGACCCTTCGGTCCAACCCATCCATGTCGACCAGATATCCCAACCCAATCTAGTCCCACCTGCCAGCACCCGGCCCATATCCCTCCAAACCCTTCCTATGCATATACCCATCCAAATGCCTCTTAAATGTTGCAATTGTACCAGCCTCCACCACTCCCTCTGGCAGCTCATTCCATAACCATACCACCCTCTGTGTGAAAAAGTTGCCCCTTAGGTCTCTTTTATATCTTTCCCCACTCAACCTAAACCTCTAGTTCTGGACTCCCCGACCCCAGGGAAAAGACTTTGCCTATTTACCCTTCAGAAACAAAACATTCAGAAATGATAAGAAAGGACAAAAATGGGGAGTAGTGATAATGTTAATTAAGGAAGACACAAAAGTGCTGGAGAAAAAGAATGGCTCAGCAGGGTCCAAGATGGGAGCAATTTGGCTGCAGCTCAAGAATACATAAAAGTGCAAAGTTAAAAATCACACAGCACCAGGTTATAGTCCAACAGGTTTAATTGGAAGCACACTAGCTTTCGGAGCGACGCTCCTTCATCAGGTGATTGTGGAGGGCTCGATGAAGGAGCGTCACTCTGAAAGCTAGTGTGCTTCAAATTAAACCTGTTGGACTATAACCTGGTGTTGTGAGATTTTTAACTTTGTACACCCCAGTCCAACACCGGCATCTCTGAATCATAAAAGTGCAAGTATTGTTGTTGTTTGATAAGACCATAAGACCATAAGATATAGGAGCGGAGGTAAGGCCATTCGGCCCATCGAGTCCACTCCGCCATTCAATCATGGCTGATGGGCATTTCAACTCCACTTACCCGCATTCTCCCCGTAGCCCTTAATTCCTTGTGACATCAAGAATTTATCAATTTCTGCCTTGAAGACATTTAGCGTCCCAGCCTCCACTGCACTATGTGGCAATGAATTCCACAGGCCCACCACTCTCTTGCTGAAGAAATGTCTCCGCATTTCTGTTCTGAATTTACCCCCTCTAATTCTAAGGCTGTGTCCACGGGTCCTAGTCTCCTCGCCTAACGGAAACAATTTCCTAGCGTCCACCCTTTCCAAGCCATTGATGCAATTTATAAACCTCCAGTCTACAGTAATTATGTAGAGGAACAAATTTGCAGATAAATTCAGATAGGTGTAGAATTTATAGTGTAGTTATAATGGGGATATTAATAATCCAAATATAGGGAAGATTAGGACAAGATTTCCGAAGCCATATTCAGAAGAATTATCAACAGCATTATATTTTTCATTCCATTGAGAAAGGAAACACTGTTAGACATGGTTTTTGGAAGTGAGGCAGATCAAGTGTCAACAGGACAACATTTGGAAGATAATGAGCACTACATCATAAGTTCAGAGGTGTGTCCAGAAAAACATCATGAACAATCCACAGTAAAAATATTAAATCAGGGGAAAGCCAAATTCAATGGGTTATTAATGGATCTGGGTTGAGTAAATTGGAGCCAAATGTTGTCAGGAGAAATGGTAGCTGAATGAAAAGTTACCTTCAAAGTCAAGGTGATTTGGACTGCTGAGGTACATTTCCTCAAAAGGAAAAGGTGGTGCAAATCCAAAGGTCCCTGGATAAATTTATCCTAGAATTTATCATTAAAAAGAAAGCGCTTATGTCAAATAGAAAGTACAGTTGGAAAGCATGTTATATATAGAAGGTTTAAAGGCATTATTTAAAAGTAAATAGGAGAAACAAAGATGGAATGTGAAAAGAGACAAGCAACTAATATAATAGGGAATTCCAAAGTCTTCAATAGGCATATGAATAGTAAAAAGAGAGGGAGAAAAAAGCAATGGTATTGATTAGATAAAGAGAAGGATTTACACAAGGAAACACAGGGCAAGGTATAATAAATTATTAAATAAATATTCTTTGCCAAGTAGAAAGATATCACCTCAGACATGATGAAACACAGGAAAGTCAAGGCTGAATTTTACCAAAATAGCCTATGTAGCAGGTTAGGAGATGTACATGGAGGATTTCTTTCTTTAAGCTCTAGCAATTTATTTCATATGATTATCTGTTGTTCACCTTTTTATGTACCTCTATAGTCCCACACTTGCACTATTGTATAAGAAAGAACAGCTTCTGAGGGCACATAGGTGGCATGAGTGATTCCTCATTGGAAATAAATGCTACATTTGTAAATGTGTCACTGCTTTAAATCATCACCTGTCTGATCAATTGCCATTAGAAGTACAAGAATCAATTGACGCAGTCTACCCATCCTTAAATCCATGCAATGTAAGAACATAGTCTAAGGGCATGATATTCTTTCCGTAACACTTAACGTAAGTTAGCATCTTGCTATTGTTCTTCTGGTTTACATGTAGCAGATGGTGTTGACGTTTATCTTTTGCTATCCTCCACATCATGGAAAACAAGCAAAACTGGAGTCAATGGAAGATACAAATTAGGAGCAATTTTGAGCCACTTGGCTGCATGAACCTGCTCTGCCTTCAATAGATCATGGCTGGTTCCTCCATGTTCCCACCTATCCTGGATAATGTTTCAAACTTTTTGCTTATAAATAATCTAATGGCCAATATTTATACTGGCTAATGGTCTAGGGAAACTAATGGTACTAAAGACTAATAGGTTTCCTGGACTTGTTGGGATTCATTCAATGATATGAAAAGAAGTAGCTGCAGAGACAGTGGATACTTAGTAATTTTCCAAGAATTATTAGATACCGGAAAAGTCCCAGAGATTGGATTACTGCCAACATAATACCTTTATTTAAAAAAGGAAGAAGATGGGAGAAAAAGGTAACTGGCTTAATATCTGTTATTAGGAAAATGTTAGAGCTTTTTTTTATTATAAAGCATGTAAAAGCAGAGCATTTAGGAATGCATTTTACAACCAAGCAGTGTCAGCATGGCTTCATCAAGAGAAAATCTTGTGTAACAACTTTATTAGAATTATTTGAGGAGGTTAACAATCAGGCTACATAAACGAAAAGCTGGAGAAGTAATATATTTGAATTTTCAGAAAATGTTTGACAAGGTATCACATATGAGGCTATTTAATAATATGACCCATGATGTTTGGAGGTGGTATATCAGCATGGATAGAGAATTGGCTCTCAAATAGAAGACAGAAAGTTGGGATAAGGAGGCATTTGAAACATTTTGTTGATGACAACCTGTAACCTGCCTCAGGGATAGTGCTGGGGCCACAATGATTTTCTTTATATGTTTAAGATTTGGGCGAAAAATGTGAATGCACTGTACCCGAGTTGTAGATGACATAAAAGCAGGTGAGTCGGTGAGTGGTGAGGATGACACAAAGAGTTTGCACAGGTTAAACAAGTGAATAAAAATATTGCAAATGGAAAATGGAATATTACATTGGAAAATGGGAGTTCATGCACTTTGGCAGAAAGAACAGAGGAGTTTTTCTCTGGAATCTGAAAGGATAAGCGGGGATCTAATTGAGAATTCTTCAAGAGTTAGTAGTGGTAAATATAGAAAGGATGTTTTTTACTGGCTGGAGGGTCTAGAATCAGGGGACAATATGTTATAATAAGTAGCAAGCCATTTCGGACTGTTGTAAGGAAGAATTTCTTCACTCAGAGAGTGGTAAATCTTTAACGGAGAGGGCTGAAGAAGCTCAGTCATTAAATATGTTCAAGACTAAGATTTATAGATTTCCAGATGCTCTTGATATTAAGGGATTTGGTGAAATTTATGGAAATATGAAGTTGAGGTTGCTGATCAGCCATGGTCTTAACTAGTGGAACAGGCTCAACTAGCTGAACAGCCCACTGCTGTGCTTATGTTCCTGTATTCATTGGAGTTTAGGAGAATGAATGATAATCTTCTTGAAACAAATAATATCCTGAGGGTCCTTGACAAATTAGAAGCTGTGAGGATGTTTCTTCTTGTGGGGGAATCTAAAGCTAGGCAGCACAGTTTAACATAAAGGGTCCCCTTCTCTCAGAGTATCATAAGTTTTTGGAATATATTCCAATGAGAGCAATGGCATTTGCAGCATTGAATATGTTCAAGTATGAGTTCGACATATTTTTGATTAACAAGGGAGTCCTAGGTTATGGCAGGGGTTAGAGGTGTCAGCAAGAAAATGGCGTCAAGGCCTTAATCAAATCAATGATAATTGTACTGTATGGCATGACTGTCTCAATGGACCAACTGGTCTCCTCCTGCTCCATTTTCTTGTGATCTTATTTGAGAGCCAAAGACAGGAGAAATTATAATTCTAAATAGAGAGAAGGCAGTGACATTGGACAGATTCTTTGGATTGAAGATTACATTTTCCTGACCTCATGTAAGTTGGATCGAGCTTTTTGAGAGATCTTCACTGTGAGGCTTTCCCTCCCCTCTTCTTCCACACTATTAACCTTGCATGCCCTCTGTGCTGCCTCTTCAGTCCTTCAGTACAGTATCGCAGTTTGGCATAAGCATCAAAGAGGCACCCAAGGCCTATGCTTCAAACCCTCCATCGATCCATGAGAGGCAAAATGCTATTTTACACTCCCTTATATGAAATTATTTTACCCAGAATATAGTCAATATATTCATCAAGGATAACATAGAGCCTAAGCAAGATTTTTTAAAGGAATGACTGCCAATCTCTACACAAAAGGGTAAAGCTATCTTCCTGAAGACAGAGGTGGAAAGGGAAGGAGTGCATTAAAAACATAGACTATTGCTGACCACTGGTAACCCCATCTCTTGTTTGGAGATGGCATCTCTGGTTCTCTTTCTTGGGCTTTGACTCCCCCATTTTGTAAAACCTATCCAAGAGTCACATGATTTGAGTAGGCATGTATAATTTACCATTTGATGTCCAGTCTGAAACAGAGAATTGGCATGGTAGCAGTTTCAAGAGTGATGAATTTTGTATGTCAGACTTGTGCATTGTTGTATGAGGCAGTTAATAATGGGAAGTGTGAAGCTCAGTCATTGATGTAACTGTATTTAACATGACAACTTCATAGGTCTCAGAAGAATATTTACTGAAACCCAAAGCAAATATATATCATTTAAGGGAAGCTGGAGAGATAAGACAAAAGCAATCAAGCCATCAGCGACTTACGTGGGACTTGGGAGTGGCAGCAGTGAGAATAAAAGGTGCAGCAAGTGTGGAGAGATTGCAGACACAGACAGATCAGTAGCAAAGCTGTGTGGGACTCAGGAGGGGCAGCAGTGAGATACAATCAGCAAAGTAGATAATGAGGCACCAATGAGTGGGCAAATTTGTATTTTTTGGAAGCAGTTAATAACCTGCCAGACAAAATGGTGTTGCACAAAATAAGAGTCATGGGATTAAGTGTACTGTGATAGCATGGAATGAGGATTATTTAGTGAACTCCAAACTGAATGGAACTAACTTATCATTTTCAGATTGGCAGATTTTTGTTAGTTGGGGACCAAAAGGATTATCATGGGGTCTCAGCTATTTACAAAATATATTCAGGTATAGTTTATTTGAAGGTGCTGATGATGCAAAGCTAAATGATTAAGTAGGCTGTGAGAAAGATGCAGACTTTTCATAAAGATATAAATAAATATTTTATTTTCTATGGAATGTGGGCATTGCTGGCTGGTCCATTCCTAATTGCGTTTGAGAAGGTGGCAGTGAGCTGCCACAGTCCTTGTGTGCAGGAACACCCACAGTGTGGCTAGGAGGGAAATTCCAGGCACAGTGCGGCTAGGAGGGAAGTTCCAGGCATAGTACGGCTAGGAGGGAAGTTCCAGGCACAGTACGGCTAGGAGGGAAGTTCCAGGTACAGTACGGCTAGGAGGGATGTTCCATGCACAGTGTGGCTAGGAGGGAAGTTCCAGGCACAGTACAGCTAGGAGGGAAGTTCCAGGCACAGTACGGCTAGGAGGGAAGTTCCAGGCACAGTACGGCTAGGAGGGAAGTTCCAGGCACAGTGTGGCTAGGAGGGAAGTTCCAGGCACAGTACGGCTAGGAGGGAAGTTCCAGGCACAGTGTGGCTAGGAGGGAAGTTCCAGGCACAGTACGGCTAGGAGGGAAGTTCCAGGCACAGTGTGGCTGGAGGGAAGTTCCAGGCACAGTGTGGCTAGGAGGGAAGTTCCAGGCACAGTGTGGCTAGGAGGGAAGTTCCAGGCACAGTGTGGCTAGGAGGGAAGTTCCAGGCACAGTACGGCTAGGAGAGAAGTTCCAGGCACAGTGTGGCTAGGAGGGAAGTTCCAGGCACAGTGTGGCTAGGAGGGAAGTTCCAGGCACAGTGTGGCTAGGAGGGAAGTTTCAGGGTTTTGCCAAACAGTGAAGGTCAGTAATCTATTTCCAAGTTAGTGTGGTGTGCATCTTTGATAGAAACTTGCAGTTAGTGGTGTTCCCATTCATCTGCTGTTCTCGTCCTTATTGGTGGTAGAGGTCATGGGTTTGGAGAAGTGCTGTCAGAGGATTATAATGAAGTCCTGCAATGCACCTAGTAGACTTTGCTTTCTATTTTTTCAATGGTTGTGGGAATTACTGTCAAGGTCAACATTTGTTGCCAATCCTCACTGTTCTTGAATTAAGTGAATTGATGTGCCATATTAGAGGATAGCTAAGAGTCGCCAGCTCATTAGCCTGGTCTTCTGGATTATGCTAGTAATATTAACATTACGCCACACCAGTTCCACATTTTATGCTGGTGGTGAGGGGAGTGAATGTTCAAGCTGCTGGATTGCAAGGCAGTCAAGGAGGTTGCTTTGTCTTGAAGGATGTCCAGCTCCTTGAGTGTTGTTAGAGTTGTACTCATCCAGGCAAGTGTTGAGTATTCCATCACAATCCTGAATTATGTCTTGTAGCTGGTTAATAGCTGGAGATGAGTAAATCACCTCTGAATTCCTAGCTTCTGACCTGTCTTCTAGCCACGGTATATATTGCTGGCCCAGTTCAATTTTTGGTCACTGGAGATGCCCAGGATTCTTCAATACTAACGAATGTCAAAGAGAGATGTATATTCCATCCGTTGGAGATGGTAGGGTACTTGTGTTCCCTCACAAATGTCACATTTCAGTTCAAACTTCAATGTTGTCTAGACCTTACTACACATGGACATAGACTACTTCAGTGTCAGCTATCTTTTAGATACAAGAGGCAAAGTAAAGTGGGAAGCAATGCTATTTATTGAGTTGCTCACTTAAGTGCAATGTTGGAATGAGAAATTTCTGGGAAGCTAATCTTGGTACTCTGTATTTTGTTTAGACTGAAAATTTCAAAACTGATGTGGAAACATTTTTTCGGGGTATGAGTTTCAGTGATAAAGGAATCAAGACAGCTTTAAGGGAAGACACAGTTCAGCTATTACCTAACTGAGCAGTGGAACAGACATTTGGGGTTTAAGGGTGACTTCATGTTCTTATGTTTCCAAGCTGTTTTTCAAGGAATGCAAGAGAGAAGACATCTAATGTAGAGACAACTTCACACATGTCAACATCACAAATTGTGAATGCAGGATTCCTCTTCATTAATAATATGACGAAACAGAAGCAGATGTTATTACGGAAGAGGTTCCACATAAAATATCAGCTCACTTTCTGTAGCGTTCTGATTAGATGTTCAAAAGCATCGAGTGGCTGAACAAAGAAATACTAAGAAACATGAGGATGCACATTTATACAATCAAGGATTATGAAAAAATCAATAGAACACATTTCTCTTTAAATACTTAGTAATTATATTCATTATAATATTTGTTCATTATCATAGTGAACTCATTGTAATTGCATTCATTAAAGTAGTGGACTCAGTCATGTTTGAAAATTTAAATGCACAACTCTCCACTTGCAATTTAAAACAGAAATCAATGAGAGACCTGAGTAGCAATTTCAACAAACATCACACCAGTTGTTTGCTTACCAGGTTTGAAGTAAAATTTGTTAACTCTGCCCAAGCTTGGGTAATCTGTTATTCTTCGCAAAGAACATAGCAATGTGTCATGTGACTTTAATAATGACCATTTGTAAGAACAGAAAGCATTTTTAACAGGTAAAATCAGAATGCAGTCATAAAGCAGGCACATGCTGGCCAATCCAAATCCAAGTCACTCACTTCAGAATAATCTCATGCTTTAATGGACAAATGTTACACGTAATAAACAATACAACATTTAGGATGTTGTTGTAAGAGTGTTACTGAACTCAAAAGTGACATCATTTTTTCTTTTTAGTTCTATTTTAAATGTGATCATGTCACCACTGTCATAGTATCATATAACTTACAATCTATGAATCCACATCATTGAATTTACCTGTTTCTTAAGTATATTTCTGAGCACTGGTAAACTATTTTGTACTTTCATTTTAAATGCATTTTTCTGACTTGAGTACTGAACCAGTTTGCTTTTAGTTCCAGATCTAAATCTGTCTCGAAAATAATTAGTTGGTATACAAGTTCCAGTATGTAATTTGACATTACAACAATGTCTTTTATGACAGCTAGGAAAATAATCATGTTTTATTCAGAAGGGCTCTGCACTAATTCTAATCATTCTGACCAAAACTAGACTCTGAAAAGTAGCTACTGGAAGTGGAGTGGGACCATCAGCTAAACAAAAGACTGACTGCTGTCTTGGCATATAAATATAGTCTTAATAGCACATCATCTACCAGTCATTGTTAACAATTGTCAAGAGCTCAGCTCCAGCAATCTGCAGATAAATGTACATAGCATGCAAGCGCCTGATAATAAGGGAAAGACAATGATGTACTACGTGTTGAAATGTACATTAAATGCTAATGCACTCTTGTAATATGCATCTATTAAGCTGTAGGAAATAATGCTTGCAGGTAGTTCATTGCATAACGAAGAGCTTGTTGTATTTTTAAGCACTCTATTTGCCATGACTTTTGACTACTTATTAAAAAATATTTACAAACAGAAATGATAAAGGTACAAGTTACATCTTTCAGGAAAGGTATTGCAATAAAAGTGACATAAGGCCACTTACTCCCCAAGGTTGCCAAATAACTAATATGAAAATCTTGCTCTATTGAATCCTGAAAATTCAAGTTTGATTTAAAAAATCCACTTGATTCAGATCTTTCAACATTGAGATCTGAAAATGACAATAGTCTGAATCTGCATTCCAGCAAGTATGGATTTCCAGGCCTTGGTCAGAACTTCCAATGCTGTACTGAAACGTTAGGTAATAGGTGCCTACACTGCAATGGAAAATTGTAAGACTCCAAGGAAATCCTTACATTGGATTGTCTTGCTAGTTAAAACTAACTAAAATGCTGTCGCTGATTGACTGTACATTGCTTACATTTCATTTTATACTTAATTGCAGGCTGAACAATATTACATTTTATTCCTACTTGTATTACACCCTGGTTAAAAGCAGCTGATCAAGAGACGACTTGATGAAAAAATTCCACTGGGGCAGTGCATTAAATGTGCTATTGATCCAAAAGTTTTGAAACTTCAGCAGACTGTGAAATCAGATGTCATCCTACGGTAAAACCAAAATGGAAACATCTTGGTAGAATTCCAAGCCCATATGTAGTTGATCTGACACAAAATTAACTTAGGTCTGAGGCCACCTTGCTTTCCTTCTTACCATTAAGCTCAATGTTAGAATATTTATGAGCTGTCAAAACAGGGAAGTTAGAAATCTGAGACATTAATGTGGCTTGATCAAATAAATATGTATATGGCATATTTTGTAAACTGTCAAGATTAGAGTGGTGCTGGAAATATGCAGCAGGTCAGGCAGCATCTGAGGAGAAGGAAAATCGACGTTTCGGAAGGGCTCCTGCCTGAAACGTCAATTTTCCTGCTCCTCAGACGCTGCCTGACCTGCTGTGCTTTTCCAGTACCACTCTAATCTGACTCGGATCTCTAGCATCTGCAGTCCTCACTTTCGCCTATATTTTGTAAACTGTTCAAATAAGATTTGGAAAGCAATTCGATTACATTTGTCTCCACAGGTTTTGCTATGTAAAGAGAAGAAAAGTAGAGGTTGTAGAGGTATTGTGTGGTGCATGGTTGATGCAACAGTATTTGGGGCATGATGAGTGATATATATAAAGACTTTAGCTACTTGATGCTGCATCATGGGCATGCCCACATTTACTCTTATGGAATTGACCATCACTTCCATCCTCAGTTACAAGCAATGGGATACAAGCTCTGTGTAAAAGCTTGAGCCAAATTTGAACTGTTTTCCATGTTATTTGCCAGAAACACATTGACCTGTCATTGCACCGAGTACCCCAGTATGTTTGTGCATTAATATTCTCCTGTATGCCACCCCATCAGAATACTCATCTGAGTCCCCTGCAGATGAACAGGTCTGTGGCCGAATATTCAGGGGCACAAACACTTAAACAGTTTTCTTCTTCTTCTTCCTTTTATGTGCTACCTTTTTCAACAAACAATGAGAAAAATAGCTGTGATTGCTTTATAATATGTTTACCAACATTGCAGATATGAGTAGAAATAGACTGTAGGGAAAACACAACCACAACCATTTTGATGACTGTAAATAAAAGTCCATCTTTGGAAATCACCTATCTGCCTAAGATGGTGTCTCACTGAACAATGACAAAATATTGGTCACAACAGAGTATTGAGGATAGAGAAATTATGACATAATTGTTGGAGATAGAGGGTGAATTGGAGAGCGATGGGAAAGGGGTAGTTGAGGTCAGTTGGGATGTGGCTAAGGACAGGCAGATTGTGTGGAATGGTGTTTAGACAGTGACTGGGCCAAGAATGTGGAGTTGCATGTATCAGGAACTGTCAGCCATGCTAGCTATATACCATGATCAGCCTGTTATTGGGGCTGCTGTGCTAGGTCAACTTCACGATGCCTGGTGAAGGGTTTTAAAAGTGACAAGGGATGCCAGTCCATTTTGAGATATCAGCTAAGTAGTGGATTCTTCCGACTATGGCAAGATGGTAGAATCAGGCTGGCATCAAAGAAGGGGGATGCCAGTCAGGCATGGAAGGTATCTAATGAGGCAAGTCTGGAAATCTTAATCGGCCGCAGTAAGATCTACTTGCCAAAATTGACAGACACTTATTCAAAATATCATAAGTTTCAGCCCATTGAGTGTCATTGTCATAATTCCTGACAATGACCTGTAGTACAAAGATAAACCTTTCAAGGATATATGTGTTAAATATAAAGGGAACCCTGTGACATCCTCACCATGTTACCCAGGTCAAATGGTCTCACTGAGAAAATGGTCTGCCACTATTAAATATGCATCCTTAAAGTATGACAACAAAAAAAGATTTTGTGTCGTCATGTTATACCTCAGAGCCACACCCTTAGAATCAGTTTACTATTGCCAGCAAATGATTAGAAAGCAAGTGGAACAATCTTGCCAAGTCACCACCAGCCTGAATTCTCCAAGATGAGATACAATTCTCAACGAATGAGCAAGGATGAAGACAGTGCATAGCCAGAATGTAGGTGTAGAACTAGGAGAATAGGTCAGATTCACACATGCCACAATGAGAACACAGTTATTCACTGAAGACTCCAAAATGTACAGTGCACCCTTACCCTATCAAGTCATGGCAGCTAATGAAGCAATACTGAGGAACAACAGAAACCAGTAAAGAAGATTTATGATACTTCAATTGTGCACTGTGAACACAAAAGGATACAAAAATGGCAATACCAGGGCAACAATCAACACGCTGAATCTATGTCTGCAAATCAAGAAAAGCCAGTGGCAACATTCACACTTTCTGAAGGTTACTCCTATAATGTGCCCTGTAAGAGTCTTAAGCCACTAAAATGATATATTGACTCTTATTCTTCTGTACATGTACATTTTACAATCCTTATCTGTGTGTAGCAAATTGAGTTATTATCTCAATATTCTTCTGTTTTCATTTGTAGCATACAGGAGACATCTTTAGAAGATAAAAGGGATGTTTTTCTGGCACATTTGAAGTGATGACCCTTAAAGACCTCAAATGCAAATGTATCAAGTACTTGATATTATCACATGACTACAGACCACAAGCACTCTGCCCTCCCACTCTTCAGGTATGGATTACATCTGGAGATTACTCTGTACATATTAGTTAACCTGCAAATAAAGCTGCCAGAGATCCTCAAGCAAACATAATCTACACATCTATTTGGATTACGTTTCAATAACGTGGGAATATTATTACAAGAGCCACTGAAAAACATGGCTGTCTAGTCCAGAATGCAACAGCAATTGCACAGATACAGGGGTGGTGCCATACTGATAATGTTTTTGAATTGGTAATTCAGAGACTCTAACAAATGTTCAAGAGGTTGAAATCCAAATTCCAACATAATAACTGAGAGAGCTTATATTCAAGCGGTTAACAAATCTGGAACAAAAAACTGTTTGAATGAACAATGATCATGAAGCAACCAAATGCCTGTGAAAATCAATCTGATTTACATGCCCTGATATCTGCTGTGCTGACTAAGCTTGAGCTAAATGTGATTTCAGACTGATTACAATAGTGACTCTCAAATATCCTCTTAAATGATCTGTCATCCAGTTAATTGTATGACACTGCTACAGAAATCACAATAAGAAAAATACTGCTTGGGCTACCTGGCATTGACCTAGACACCAAGATGAAAAATTCATACCAAGCATTGCATGATCCACATCACACTGCCTCTTCAGCTCATTGATTCCAGTGATCTCCAAACCTCTGCTTTCCACCACTCACATTCATGACTCTCCAGCTTGCAAATCCTCACACACCCCACCCTGTCATTTGTCACTAACCATGCTTGCATTGTCTCTCTTGCCAACCCTCCTACTTGCCGACACATCTTCACAATGAACCTTCCTGTCCAACACCTTCCCACACATTCTTGCTGTGAGCAGCGTGGATATGAAGGATGATTCTGAGTTGCAGCATTAGAAAGTTAACCTTCCAGCTGGAATGGTGGTAATTGGATGGGTTGGCAAAAGCAAGAGTCAGAAGTGAGTGAAAGTACAATGAAGGGGAATTCAGTGAGAGGAACATTCATAACAAGATAGACAGTGACAAGGATAGTCAGCTAGAGGAAAAATTGACAAGAGAAATGTTCTTTGATGACTGGTAGAGTTGATTGTGACAGGTAGCATCTGCAAGAGAAGTCAGTTGAGGAAACGTCATCACCAACTCAGAGGGTCAGGGACAGGGCGGGTTAACAATAATGGAAAGGCTGGTGAGGGGAAAGGTCATGACAGACCAAAAGAGTCATAGTGAGTGAAGGTCAATTAAAGGGAGAAGATTTCTAATGACCAGAAAAATCAGCAATCGGGTAAGTTTTTGAGGGTGAAAGACTTTAGTTACTATAAGGTATGAAAATAGGTAGGGCAATGACTGATAGGGTTGGAGTAAGGGATAGTTGGCAGATACCAGGGCGTTCAATGAGTTGTAGATTCATCTCCAAAATGGCCCTAATCGAGTCATGCAACGCTATGTCAGACAAAATGTGAAGCAACATTAAAGCACAATTTTTGATGCTAATTATTCAATAAGAAACCATTAACTGACCTAGAACAACATAAATCATGCCAACATAAAATGGCGTCTAATTGTACCATCCAAAATTCCTATTGTATTGAAGAAATCTATTCCGTACAGAAAGATATACATTCAAGTCTGACTGATGAATGTCAAGTAACCTTGTCGGGACTCAAGTAGTATACAGTTGTTATGTTCGGTACATAGAACCTAAAAATCTCCCTTTGACATTCAACAATATTGTTATTGTTGAACTGCCCACTATCAAGATCATGGGTGGTATTACTAATGATTAGAAACTACACTGAACCTATCATATAAATGTATATATGCTAACAAGAACAGGCCAGAGTTTGTAACCCAGCAACAGTAATCCTGTCTCTCCAAACACTGGTTTCTGTCCACACCAGGCATGTCCTCATGTGGTCCAAGAACTGAAAATCTGTATAGCTAATTTATAGATTGCTTTATTTTTCAAGTGTTTAAATTTAAATTTTAAACAAATTAAATGATTAGCTTTATTGGTAAAACTATTACTGAAAATTACAATGTTAAAAGTGACAATGTTATTAGCTAGAATAAAGATACAAAGATCAAAACTACAGGTCATTCTGCTATAATGCACGTTTTTCCATTGCAAATTCCCTGTAATGCAATTAATGAATTGGGGACATTGTTTCTAATGTGCAAACTTTTCAAACATGTGTTGGCTGTAATGCAATTACATCACCAGCACTTTTCTAAAGTGTGATTTTTCTATAATGCGATGGTTGCACAAGAATATAACCATTGTGTTGTAGAAGAACTGACTGTAGATAAACAAGTTATTAGAAATTAATGTAAAGTCAGCCTCTAATGTAATTGCAGGCCAGTTATTGTTTTGAAGATTGTCTCTCAGAAATAAAGGGATTGAAAATTTGAATTCAGAATTTAGCTACTGTAATGACTTCAGTAATCAAATAATTGGAGGTCAGCCTTTACAGATAGAATGTAACAAGACTCTAGAGAGAGAGAGAGAGAGGCGGGGGGGGGGGGTTTGGTGGGGGGAGTTGTTTGTTTGTTTCTTGCTAGTTCTTTGGTTACATCTCAGTCTGGCTGAAAACAGCCAAATTGTATAGAGTTCCTGGAACTAGGTAATGACGCTCAATTAATGAGCCAGTGCAGGCATGATGGACCAAAAGGTTTCCTTCTGTGCTGTAAGACTTCAGTAATTCTGTTATTAACTATGGTCAAAGTTCAGAGAACCACAAACCAAGAACTTCTTTTGAAACGTTCTATTTATAATGGCATGCAAATTCTCTTGACTTGTTATGCTATAATTACAACTTCCAGTGATCTTTTGTAAAGCTAATGTTACTAATATCTAGGCCCCAGCCCCTATTGAAATCATCTAAGAGCCAAATTTACATATTTATATTTCATTTTCATAGCAAAGTAGCAGTTGTCAGGAATCATACAGAACTGATCAATAAGTTGATTTGACAGCTTGAGTGTTAACATTGACTCGCAGCTGAAGTGTGCCAGCCATATATGGTGACAAGGGAAGTTCATATGCCAGGAACATTGCGATTTGCAACTCTCCTTGAACTGCCCAAAGCCTATTCACCATTTACAAGGCATTCGTCAGGGATGTGATGGAATATTCTTCATTTGTCTGGTTGGGCGCTGCCCCAACAATAATCAGAAAGCTTTACACCATCCAGGATAATCCAGTGTGCTTGATCCATCACCAACAACCATTCCATTCATCTTTAACATACTGTGGTTGCTATCTACAAGATGCATTAAAGCAATTCCACATGGCCCCTCAACAGTAAATTCCCAACCTGCAAACTCTACCACCTGGAAGGACAATGGTAGCAGGTATGTGGGAAAGCCATCAGTTCATCTCCAAGCCACTCAACATCCTGATTTGGAAATAAATTGCTCTTGCAACACTGTCATTGGGTCAAAGCCCTGGAACTCCCTAACAGCACTGTAGGACTACATAGAGCACATGGATTGCAGCAGTTTAAGAAGACAGCTGACCACCACCTTCTCCAGGGAAGTTAGGGATGGGCAATAAAAGGTAGCCTGGCCAAAAACACCCACATCCCTTGAATTAATCAAAATAAAAATAATCTGCTTTGTTCTTGTCAGGCAAGTTAGACAGAAATCGGGGTCTATTATCAGTATGAAATCAACATTGGTTCATTTTACAAAGCAATCAGATTGTCCAAGTGTATAAATTAAATACTTCACATAAGATACCAGAAGAGGGCATATTTGTGTGTGTTTTTATATATAGAATGAACAGACTGTCTGAATTAAGCAACTTCAAATTAGATTGCAGTGGCAAATCCTGAATCAGAAATAATGTTATTCGCTGTGTTTGTATCACAGAATAGATCTATGAATAACTAAAACTGTTAATTCACGATCTCCATTGTAAACCTTTCACTGAGGTTTCACAGCCCTCTGTTTAAATTGGTCACAGAGTGATTGCAGAAGAGATACTGATAGGATGGCATAAACCAGCTAAGTGACATCTCCATGACAGCAGGCTCATTGACATGTGTACCTTTAAGTATCAACAACAGCAGCTGAAACTGGATGAATGCTGGGACTTGTTTTTTTTACAAAATAATGACATGGAACATTGTTAAAAGAAATTGCTCTTTATACAATGCTGTTGATGACTTCGTTCACTGCAATCCTTTAAAATTAATATTTATTTGTGAGTTACTAAGCACTAAAGCCTTGTACTCATCGAAACATAGGAAATAGAAGGACCAGCCATTTGACCTTTTCAGCATGCTTCACCATTAGTTATGATCATAGCTGATCATCCAACTCAATAGTCTGTTCTTGCTTTTCCCTTATATTGTTTGGTTCCTCTAGCCCCAAGTGCAATATCCAACTCATTCAATGTTTCAGATTCAACTGCTTTCTGCGGCAGCAAATTCCATGGGCTGATCGCTGTGGGTGAAGAAGTTTTTCCTCAGTCCTGAAAGATTTAGCTGTATCCCTAGACTATGATCCCTGGTTCTGGACTCCCCTATTATTAGCTCTTTCATAGTTTTAGGGTCACTTTGTTAAGTATGTAAGATTATCAGAGCCTGGGAATTTGTTAGCGGTCAATCCCATCAATTTCCCCATTAATTTTCCCAAAGTCATTTCCCTACCAATTCTGATTTCCTTCCATTGCTCCTCCCACTAAAATCTAGGTTCTCCAACATTTCTGATATTTGGTTTGTGTCCTCCTTTGTGTACACAGAACCAAAGTATGTATACTCAACGCTACAGCACTAAACTGCTTTTAATTATCTCCCCACCCCAGAGGTTCCCTGCCTCATTCATGATGAAGGGCTTTTGCCAGAAACATCGATTTTCCTGCTCCTCAGATGCTGCCTGACCTGCTGCACTTTTCGAGCACCACTCTAATCTTGACTCTGCTTTTAATTGTCTCAGAGTTTAGCTAAATTTATGTCATCCGAGAACACTTACATCAATACATCATTTATTTAGTGCATATTTCTTAGATACTAGATATTCTACAGCTGACAAACTTGTTTTGTGCAGAGATACTTAAGATACACTGTCTACTGTGCTCTGCAGAAAAGGAAATATGAAATTTGAGATGGTGTAATCATATAACTTGATGGCTGACGAGGACATTGAAGGAAGCTCAGATTGGGACTAGGATCTGCTGGTTCTCATAGACCATATCCAAACTGCCTTTCCACTGGTGATTTAGCTTGCAGTCACCCTATAGTGATGATACCTTGTCCCCTGTTTAGCAGCTGGGAACCCTGATCACCTGATATTAGCCCCTCAGGCAATTTTGTTGAAAGTTTGCTTTCTGCTGGGTATTTTATCTGATGCAGCAATGCTTATGTTATCTCCCATAATGTAAGACTCTGAACATGGGTGAAGAATCTGGAGGATCCAACACATGTTCATTACAGTGAAAAATTATATACAAACTCCATATTTTTCTTGCAGATGGGGCTGGATCTTAATTTGTTTTAGTTAAGTTTTTTGAGGGTTTCTCACCACAAATCCTAACAAATTCTCTTGCCCTGTCTTTCCAAACTGTTCTAATTAATTACCTACCCTATGGTACCTGTAACAGCTGATTTTCACCCCATCTCACCACATGCTGCTCACACAGTCATCATTCAAAACATAGTCCAGAATTTACTGCAATCCCTTGTACCCGTGTCATCTTTAAAAACCTGGTGTGCACCCTGCCAAACACTGGCAGTCCAGAACACCCTTACATAGTCCTTGATATTTGCCTTGGACTTGGAAGACAAGGAGGAATCCTTACCCACTGTGCAATAAAGTACCTGGAGGTCGTACACGACAGGATGGTTCAGAGGGAGGATTTCCTTTTCCCCAAGGATCAGCAGTGGAGTCCATGATAACATGCCAGTCTGATGTAAGGTTGTCACCTGGGTAAATGCAGTCTCGGGCATCTGGAGGAAGATCCGGTAGCCGGTCTCTGTAGAGCAGAGGAAGGAAATTTCCTTGGTAGTGTCTCCATAGCCATCAAAAGTATTTTGAGAATAAAATGTAAGCAATACAGTTCTCAGATATGAAGGACAAAATTCTCTCATGGGGATCGTAGGGAAATACTTGGAAATGCCCTATTGGATATAGTGATGGTACAGTTGTTGAGGATGCTCAACTGATGCAAGCTGAGAGACAAGGAAGTGGAAGATATCCAGGATTCTGTGGATATTGAAGGATAAGGCAATTCGTTATATTTCAAGCATATTTAGCAGGTATTAAAACCCACAATTTTGGGGGGGATATGTACTGAGTAGGTACTTTGAAATCATTTTGTTCACTAGTTCACAACATAAGTCATTGCCTGGAAGAGCGCAAATGAAAGAAGGAAAGTCTGATAGACTCTATTATTGATGAACATTCTTCCTTTCTGATTTTTATTTTGATACTGTACTCAAGTGACAGTTGATACCAAAATTACCCTACTGAGCCAGTGTGAGGGTTGCATTGAGATCTTCATAGTAATCTTAGCTGGTACAGGAACTGGTATGCTGTTAGCATCACAAATCAGCCATTCAGTCAACAAAGCAATCCAACTCCCACTGTGCTGGCATTTTAAAATTAATAAGGAATTCTTTATTGAAAGAAACAGAGAAAATTGCAACTTAATGAACTCAAAGGTCTATATTTTAAAGAGGAAGCAGCTTGTTCCCAGTAAGCAGGTTTAAAGTAGACTAGCAAAGGAAATGGCATATTTCATGTAGCCTGGAATCTGTCTATAATAATGTGACAACTTGCCCATTATGATCACTGCCCTGACTTCTTTTTGTTGTGAGCATCCTCCTGGGTCAGATCAGGCCAATTCTTTCATCAGAGGGGACCTTTCACACTTCCATTTCGTTCTCTCCTCAGACATCCCTTCTTTGTCAGGGAGATCATAGAGGGAGCAGTGCACCACAATGGAATGGAAGGCCCTGTGTAGGCTGTACTGTAGTGTGCCAGCTAAGTGGTCCAGGCTTCTGGATCTTATTTTGAGAAGTCTGCTCAAGGACAGCCCTAGTGATGGCATGTGAAGGTCTAGAATGAGCCATTTATGGCGAAGTTCAGGAATGTGATTACCTTCATGGCATGAGATTATTTCTCTGTCCTTGCATTTGCTGTCCTCATCCAGCAGCTGTAGGACACAACCTGCCAGGACTTCCCAAGACAGCTTCAGCTTTGCACTTTGCAAATTTTACTCCTGACCAATACTCATCATTGTAGTTGCCCTGGTAGCCTAAAGCTTGTGCCTCTGCAGGCTGGTCTACTGCTTTTGCTCTCTGTTTTTGCTCTAATATTCTTTTGTGCTGGTTCTTCTTTAACTGCCCATAGTAGTGTCATATTACTGTCACTTTTGGGAGATTTCTGAATATAGTTCAATGATGTATCCAGTGATCATTTGCCCTTCAAATCTTTTTCATAATGCCTCTGTAAAGTCCTTCAACTTGCATTTCATCTTTCCTCCCAAACCAACCCACACCAGCCTCCTCTCCAACAGCAAATCCACCATGGTAAAGTGCAACCTATGTAGCCCCAGACAACAATGCCTTTCTGACAAACATTCAAGTGCATGGAGACATTATAAATTGCCAGGTATACTCAAAGCATATCAGGGCACCATCCCATCAAACATAATTACCTTCCCTTTAACAAATTCTTAATGTCCCTCATCATCACTCCCATACTCAAAATGGCCTGTATACATACATTTCATTACCCCTCCACTTCACCCTCTCACAAAGTGACAGTACAATCCCCGCCCATGACCAGCAATTTCCTACCCTACCACTTACAGCTCCTCCCAATAACTGTAAATAATCCCACTGCCGTGAGGCACAATCATTCAAGCTGTCACATGTAAACTTTCCACAGCTCCAACCACACCTTTGAAATCCAGCTTGTTGAGATGCGCCCTGCACATCTGTCACCCCAGGACTTTGCTTGGCTGGTGTTTGTTGCTTGGACAGAGTACCACCTTTACACCACAGCTCAATTGTTCAAATATTTAAAGCCATATTGCTTTAAGGATGAAGAAGCAAATGCTTACTTTGGATTCCTCATTTAAGTTAACCTTACCAGGAGCAGGCCTCTTATATACAGTTGCTTTTCTGAAGAGGTCACTTGAGTGGAACTAATTTGAATGTAGCGCTGAATTCTGAAAAGTTGTGCTTTCAATAAAATATACATATGCAAATAGGCTTTCTGATGCCTGCAGATTGGAAGTTTGATTCTTTTTTTCAGGATGGAGGAATGTTAAGTTCCTTCCCTTTCCCTCTTGATTCTCAACTATTCCTGAGATTTTATGTCTCCTACTGTGAAAACAAATGCAAAATACTTAGTCAACTTCTCTGTCATTTCCTCATTGCTGTTTGTTGTTATTATTGTTATGATTATCAGTTTGTGAAAATTGGAATTACAGGCATTTTGCCATGAAACACCACACAATAGCTGCCTAATACATTACTAATGAGACTTTATAAAATTCTCAGTTCACCATTACTTATGACAGAACCAATGAAAATATAATTTGCAATGAAACAAAAACATCTTAAAGATGCATAGCACTATAGTGGCATTGTCAGAAATAAATAATATGGAAAATGTGCTTTGGATCTCTGATGAGTACAATTTAAATGAGTAAGCAGCTCATAGTCTGTTGAAACTAGTTCAAACTGGCTGCACCATATAAAAAAATCCAACTGTGGTTGCATTATTCAATTGGTTTCAAACGTGCTTTCTCCCTCAGGAAAGATCAAAGCTGATGTGCCTACACTTGGTCATCAGGAGTCCCTTCTTGCTGGTCAGTACGACATTGTCATGTTGAGGATGTAAATGATATTAGTAATGTCACTTTGGAGTACAGTGCACAGTTCTGATCACCCAGGTAGAGGAAAGATATCATTACATTGGAGAGAGTTCACAAAAGATTTACAACGATGTTGCTGGGACTAAAGGAGGTAGCATGGTGGTTCAGTGGTTAGCACTGCTGCATCATAACACTAGGGACCTGGGTTCAAGTTCACCCTCAGGACACTGTGTGGAATTTGAACATTCTCCCTGTGTCTGCATGGGTTTCCTCCAGGTGCTCCAATTTCCTCCCACAGTCCAGAGATGTGCAGGTTAGGTGGATTAGCCATGGGAAATGGAGGGTTCCTGGATAGTTTGGAAGGTTTGAGTGGATGCTTGTTAGAAGGTTGGTGTGGACTAGATGGGCAGAATGGCCTGCTTCCACACTGTAGGGATTCTATGATGCCTTTGAGTTATAAGGAGAGTCTGGATAGGCTGGGACATTTTTCACTGGAGTATAGGAGATTGTGGGGTGACCTTATAGAAGTGTATAAGATCATAAGGAGCAGAGATAAGGTGAATAGTAAAGGTCTTTTCCCTGGGATAGGGGAGATTGTAACTAGGGAATTTTTTTTGAGGTGAGAGCAGAAAGATTTAGAGGTGACCTAAGGGGCAACTTATTCAAACAGATAGTGGTTTGTATTTGAAATCAACTACCAGAGAAAATATTAATGCAGGTATAGTTTCAACATTTAAAAGACATTTGAACAGGTACATAAATAGGAAAGGTTCAGAGGGATATGGGCCAAATGCAAGCAAGTGGGACTAGTTTAGTTTGGGAAACTTGGTCGGCTGTGATGAGTTGGACTGAAGTGCCAGACTCCATGTTGTAAGACTCTATCAATCTATGAATAGAGTCATAGAGTCATAGAGATGTACAGCATGGAAACAGACCCATTGGTGCAACCCATCCATGCCGACCAGATATCCCAACCCAATCTAGTCCCACCTGCCAGCACCTGGCCCATAGCCCTCCAAACCCTTCCTATTCATATACCCATCCAAATGCCTCTTAAATGTTGCAATTGTACCAGCCTCCACCACATCCTCTGGCAGCTCATTCCATACACGTACCACCCTCTGCGTGAAAAAGTTGCCCCTTGGTTTTTTATATCTTTCCCCTCTCACCCTAAACCTAGGCCTTCCAGACTCCCCGATCCCAGGGAAAAGACTTTGTCTATTTATCCTATCCATGCCCCTCATAATTTTGTAAACCTCTATAAGGTCACCCCTCAGCCTCCGACGCTCCAGGGAAAACAGCCCCAGCCTGTTCAGCCTCTCCCTATAGCTCCA
>NC_057711.1:122083219-122101757 GCF_004010195.1 Chiloscyllium plagiosum | reverse complement strand
CCATCTCCTGCGGCTCCACACAAAGGCCGCCTTGCTGATCTTTGAGAGGTCCTATTCTCTCCCGAGTTACCCTTTTGTCCTTAATGTATCTGTAAAAACGCTTTGGATTCTCCTTAACTCTATTTGTCAAAGCTATTTCATGTCCCCTTTTTTCTCTCTTCAGTATACTCCTCCTGCTCTTATACTCTTCTAAGGATTCACTTGATCTATCCTGTCTATACCTGACATATGCTTCCTTCTTTTTCTTAACCAAACCCTCAATTTCTTTCATCATCCAGCATTCCCTATACCTACCAGCCTTTCCTTTCACCCTGACAGGAATATACTTTCTCTGGATTCTTGTTATCTCATTTCTGAAGGCTTCCCATTTTCCAGTCGTCCCTTTACCTGCGAATCTTCATTTCAAACATGTAAAATCTAAAAGATGATGTCAGGAGAAATAAAAACATTTTCTTTCATCGATAGAAAAAGGAAAATTTTTGACCAACTGCTGTACACAACTGCCTTTCTTGGTAGAATGCAGATTATTCCTTAGTAAGAATGCGCCTTATCTTAAAAGCACAAAAGCAACCATTATTCCTGATCAAACAATTTGGAAGAACATGACTGCTTCATGAAGAAATGTAACTGTTGTGCAAGTGTGTACAGGTCTGAAAGGTTTAATGCTGAGCAAAAAGGTAAAAAGTTATCATAGTCTCAGGTGTTGTCCCATTAGAGCAAGAAATGACTGTTTGTGGATTAGAGTTGTGCTGGAAAAGCACAGCAATTCAGGCAGCTTCCGAGGAGCAGAAAATCGACGTTTCGGGCAAAAGCCCTTCATCAGGAATACAGGCAGAGTGCCTGAAGGGTGAAGAGATAAATCCGAGGAGGGTGGGAGTGGGGAGAAAGTAGCATAGAGTACAATAGGTGAATGGGGGAGGGGATGAAGGTGATAGGTCAGAGAGCTGGGTGGAGTGGATAGGTGGAAAGGAAGATAGGCAGGTAGGACAGGTCATGGGGACAGTGTTAAGCTGGAAGTTTGGAACTGGCATGAGGTTGGGGGAAGTGGAAATGAGGAAACTGGTGAAGTCCACACTGATGCCCTGGGATTGAAGTGTTCCGAGGATGACTGTTTGTGGTTTAACCTAAGGGACCCCATACTTCAGGCAAGAGAAGTAGAGTCCTTCATGGTGACCTCAGTCAGTGCAAGAATTCAACCCAGGCTGTTGGCATCACTTTGCAACATGAGCTAGTAATCCAGCTGGAGCACTGCACAATATAATGATATCATATGGACTGGAGTAGGGAAACAGCTTTGAATCTGGAAGGATAAAGCCTAACATGAGTGTCTGCCTCATAATATGGATAATGTTATCTGTCATACCAATAAAACCTGTACCTCATTGCGATCATCCATCAAACCACACCTTGTCTAAGCCAGGAATTTCCTTTCTTTAGATAATCAAGTGGTCTCCTTCACTACATTAGAGTAAGCAGATCCTGTTGATCCCTATCAGGTAAGAGGATGGTAGCAGAGATCTACCAGATGAATCTCGCACCATGATAAGCTGTGGTAAGGACTGACTTCACAATAGTGATATTCTCTTAACTGATCAGAATGACTTTTCCAAAAAGTTCAAGTACGATGCTACCGAATTAAGCCTTGAACTGAAATCAAGTGCCACAGATCAAAACTGTCACCAACAGTTCTCTTAAATTGCAGTTGTTTAGCAACAGCCTGCTCGTTGATGTTAGCTTTGGGTTCTGCCATGGCCATTCATCTGCCAACTTTGTTGGAGCATCATTGAAACATGGCCAAAAGAATTGAATTCCAGAAGTGAGAGTGACCATGACCACATTTGACCGAGTACAGTATTCAGGAACCAAAAGAAAAATGCTGGAAAACCTTAGCAGGTCTGGCAGCATCTGTAAGGAGAGAAAAGAGCTGATGTTTCGAGTCTAAGTGACCCTTTGTCAGAGCTTTGATACTGAAGTAGTCCAGGCCCAAATGAAGCAAGATCTGGACAATATCCATACTTGGGCTGACAAATCGCAGTAATTTTCATACTACACAAATACTAGACAATGATTATCTCCAACAAAA
Source organism: Chiloscyllium plagiosum (assembly GCF_004010195.1). Classification (NCBI taxonomy): domain Eukaryota; kingdom Metazoa; phylum Chordata; class Chondrichthyes; order Orectolobiformes; family Hemiscylliidae; genus Chiloscyllium; species Chiloscyllium plagiosum. Next base: position 122,099,674 of record NC_057711.1, on the reverse strand, counting down.
GAGAATATAACCATCACCCGTTTACATTCAATTGCATTTGAGTTGAATCCCCTCACTATCAACAGCCTGGGAATTGCCAATAACCAGAAACCAAACAACCACGCTCTACTTCTTTTAAGTAGAATGAAAGTTGTAATATCAATAAATTCCTTTAGGTGGACCTCTTCAAACATTACGACACCTCTTCTTCTGTTTAGGAGGTGTGTTATTAAGCTAACCATTTACACTGTATGTCTTTGTGCTTTAATAGATTGCCTGACTAGCTTTCATTGAAATATTTTACTTCCTCTTTCATGAAATGAAATTATCGAGGCCAGTGATTCAATATTAAGAAGCCTGAGACTCTGTAACACATTCATGGTTATACATGTTTCTGTGGTTATTCATGGGATATGGGTATCATTGGCTACTCCAGTATTTATTGCCTGTCCAATGAGAATGCGGTAGCGAACTGCTTTTTGGAACCCCTGAAATCCTTAGAGTGTTGGTGCTTCCATACTGCTGTTAGGGAAGGTGAGTCAGGATTTTGATACAGCGACATTGAAGGAACAGTGGCGTATTTCCAAATAGATAATTAAGATTTACTTTATATTTTGAGAAAAGCTCACACAGGATACTCAAACTGTGCTAAGTAACAAATTGGTGATAGACAATAGACAATTGGTGCAGGAGAAGGCCATTCTGCCCTTCGAGCCTGCACCACCATTCAATATGATTATGGCTGATCATCCTTAGTCAGTATCCTGTTCCTGCCTTATCTCCATAACCCTTGATTCCACTATCTTTGAGAGCTCTATCCAACTCTTTCTTAAATGAATCCAGAGACTGGATATCCACTGCCCTCTGGGGAAGAGCATTCCACACAGCCACCACTCTCTGGGTAAAGAAGTCTCTCCTCATCTCTGTCCTAAATGGTCTACCCCGTATTTTTAAGCTGTGTCCTCTGGTTCGGCACTCACCCATCAGCAGAAACATGTTTCCTGCCGCCAGAGTGTCCAAACCTTTAATAATCTTATATGTCTCAATCAGATTCCCTCTCAGTCTTCTAAACTCAAGGGTATACAAGCCCAGTCGCTGCAGTCTTTCAGTGTAAGGTAATCTCGCCATTCCAGGAATTGACCTCGTGAACCTACGCTGCACTCCCTCAATAGCCAGAATGTCTTTCCTCAAATTTGGAGATCAGAATTGCACACAGTACTCCAGGTGTGGTCTCACCAGGGCCCTGTACAACTGCAGAAGAACCTCTTTGCTTCTATACTCAATCCCACTTGTTATGAAGGCCAGCATGCTACTAGCCTTCTTCACTACCTGCTGTACTTGCATGCTTACCTTCACTGTTTAGTGTACAAGAACACCCAGATCTCTCTGTACTGCCCCTTTACCTAAATTGATTCCATTTAGGTAGTAATCTGCCTTCCTGTTCTTGCCACCAAAGTGAATAACCATACATTTATCCACATTAAACTGCATCTGCCATGCATCTGCCCACTCACCTAACTTGTCCAGGTCACCCTGTAATCTCCTAACATCCTCATCACATTTCACCCTGCCACCCAGCTTCGTATCATCAGCAAATTTGCTAATGTTGTTGCTAACACCATCTTCTATATCATTAACATACAATGTAAAAAGCTGCGGTCCTTGTACTGATATGTTCCTGCATTGTTGAATGTACTTTAGTAATAGGTAATATTGAAAAATAGCAGTTACAATGTATCATTCAGACATGCAGGATCTTTCATTTTGCAGTCTCCTTTTGTTACTTCTAGGATTATTGTATACAGACACAAAAGTGGAGTTGACACCACAACCAGATCAGCCATGGTGTAATTGAATGGTGCAAACAGGCTCAAAGTTTCAAATACCATACTCTTGCTCCGAAGTCCTACAGTCCTGTTGTTTGTGAGTTTTCCTGTGCTCAAATCAAATGTTGTTTTTTCACCATGTAACAGTGACGGCATTTGAAAACTGGAAATTGTGTGAAAGATGTGGGGATGTGAAGTGCTAATATTTATTTCTCCAAGTCAAAATTGCACATTGTCTCAGCATGCAGCATGTCATTATATATTGGTACTCTTCTTTCTCTTGCTGTGACTGTGTCATGAACAAGGGTACTTTAGCTTTTGAGTCTCTATTATAAACTGCTGCAGGGCAATCAGGAAGGATGGGCGGTATGGAAATGTCAAAATAAAAAATGCGGTTTTCCAATTAACTGTGCACATATAACTGCTTCACCAAACGTCATTCAGAAAAAATGCTAAGAACCTAGAAAACATTTTCCATCTTTTTATATTTGTTTTCACATCAGGAAATGAACCTTACCTGAAATCTGAGATGGTTATAACAGACTGAAATTTGGATTATGAAAATTCTGGGCAAACATCATAATCATACCAAACAGCAGGGAGATAATACCCTTTGCAAAAACAAACTTTTACATTTCTAACTGTAAAAAATCAAAATATTTTGCAGTGATTAAAAGGAAGCAATTCTAAGTAAGTTGTGGCACTTATATGTTCTGATGATGTTTACAATTTTACTGAGGCGTACTGAAGCTGACAGGCATTTACTGAATGTTATGCACTGCAAGACAGTCTTGCTTTGTTGGAAATAATCATGCAGTTAAACGTTAAAATGGTGAACAGACAGCTAATGAAAGCCAAACAGTAGCTGAGCCATTTAATCAGAATCTGCTGGAGCCTGCACTGAAGTGAATCATGTGCAGATTAGTGACAATCCAAATAACCTTCTTCGAACAGCATGCTGTGTTTATGGAACAGTAGGTCAACCCTTGAAAAGTCATAATACTCGTTTGGTGGATTGTGAATTATTATGCTTTTTTAATGGTTGAGACTGGTGCAATTGAGTGTAAGTTACATCAAATCATGGAGCTACAGAGCACAAAAAGGGGTCAATCAATCCAATGTACTGCAAAATTTCACACAAATGGTTCTGAATTTTGGTGGTGAAGTATACCATTTTATTGATCCAAACTGCTCTGCAGCTGATATCAGAGTGTTGTTGCGGAGAAGGTGCTGAAGAGAGTGCAGGTACCTAACCAAATAGAAAAGTAGCAAATCCCAGACTACTATGATACCAATCACAGTATCAGAAGAAATGAAGGATCTCCTTCCACATCTGACAGAAATTTACCTGTATTTCCACACATGTCATCTACTGTATTGGTTGCACCCAATGTGCTCTCCTCTACTTCGGGGAAACAGGGCACTAACTTGTGGATCATTTCAGAGAACATCTCTAGGACGTCTGCACTAACTAACCCCACCACCCCGTGGTTGAACACTAACTCCCCCTCCCACTCCACCAAGGACATGCAGGTCCTAGGCCTCCTCCATCAGCAAACCCTAACCACCTGATGCCTGGAGGAAGAACGCCTCATCTTCCATCTTGGAACCATCCAAAAGCAGGGGATCAATGTGGATTTCACCAGTTTCCTCATTTCCCCTCCCCCCACCTTATCCCAGTCCTAACTTTCCAACATGACACTGTCCTCTTGAACAGTTCTACTTGTCCATCTTCCTTCCCACCTATTTGCTGCACTGTCCTCTCCAACCTATCACTTTCACCCCCACCTTCATCAACCTATCGCATTCCCACCTACCTTGCCCCCAGCCCCAACCTTCCTCCCATTTAACTCTCAGCCCCTTTGGCCCATAAGCCTCATTCCTGATGAAGGGCTTATGCCCGAAACATCGATTCTCCTGCTATTCGGATACTGCCTGACCGGCTGTGCTTTTCCAGCACCACACTCTTCGACTCTAATCTCCAGTATCTGCAGTCCTCACTTTCTCCTTATTATTGTTTCAAGTCAGGACATTCCATGTCCACTCCCCAAGTCATATTCAAATGCCTTCAACCATACCATGCAGATGATTTGATTTGATTTCATTTGATTTTATTTGATTTGTTTATTGTCACATGTTCGGAAGCTTTGTTTCTGAGCAGTACAGGCAGATCATTGTAAGCAAAACTGTACAGATCTGAAAGACTTAGACAAGTTACATTACACAGGGCGTGCAATAAGCCAGAGCAATGGTAGCAAGGTCAGCATTATTCGAGACTAGAGAGTTTGTTAATAATGATGCTGTCAGAAGCTATTGCTGAATCTGCTGGTGCATACGTTCAGGCTTCTGTACCTTCTGCCTGATAGAAGAGGTTGTAAGAGATCATTACTGGCATGCGATGGGTCCATAATGATGTTGACAGCCTTTCTGCGGCAACAGGCCATGCAAATGGAGTCCATGGATGGAAGGCTGGCTTCCATGTTAGTCTGGGCTGTGCGCACCACCTTCTCTAGTCGTTTTTGGTCCTGTGCAGAGCAGTTGCCTTTAATAGGCCATTGTGCACCTGGACAGTATGCTTTCAATGGTGCATCTGTAGAAGATGGCGAAGGTCCTTACAGACATGTCAAGTTTTCTGAGCCTCCCAAAGAAGATGAGGTGTTGCTGTGCCTTGTTGACCATATGTGGGAAGACCAGAACAGATTGGCAGTTATCATCACTCCAAGGAACTTGAGCTTAGACAGAGTGCAGCCACATGGTTTAGCAATGTCTCCCTGCAGACACTGCTCCAGGCCAACAGCCAAACCCTTCCCAGAGTAAGTGCTATGGTTACATGGTACCAAATGGTTTCTTGTGGGAACATGAAGCAATATGTGGTTGCAATTGGACAGCTATGCCAGGCACTCTAATTTGTCCCTCATTATTAATTTTTGATCCATTTTTTCCTTTTTTTAACATTCTGACCAATCTCTGTAAAGCCAAATATATAATTCAAAAAAATATTTGTAAAGGACTTGATTTGGAGTGTTCTTTCATATGGATATGAGACTTAGATCTTACAAGTAGAGGGGGCATACTTAGTTAATAGTTTTGGAATCTGAATTTGGAGAGAAATGGAAAGATCAGCTGAACCAAAATTTGAGAAGTGACAAGATGCTGTGGAGAGTGATGAAGAAAGAAATCTGATGAATGTCATTAGGAAAAGGTAGAGAGACTTTAACACATTTTGAGAGGAAACAAGCTTAAAAGAAACATTTTGGTGGTTAGATTACATGGAAAAAGAGCAAGAGGAAAGAAGAGAATATAAATTCTGGATGACTTAAGACTTGGAGGGATTCATTGACAAAGGAAATATTAGCAAAGGATAAAGAGTTTTGGAAAGATGACAATGACTAATCTTCACTCAGAGCACATGATGATGATAATCTTTCAAAACCATAGTGCCCAGACTTCGCACAATTCTTAAGCAGGAGCTTAACCAGTGGTTTATAAGCATTTTGTGTAAGTTGCTTAATTTTATATTCTTTGTGACTGCTAAAAATGTCAATAATCCATATGTTCACATAATGGCCTTCTCACCTTGACCTGTCAGCTTCAAAATATTTTCCTTTACACTTTAATATTGATTTTTAAAAGTCTATTCTGCTGAATTTTGCCAAATGCCTTTTGAATTTCCAGAAAAATAATAACTTTTTGAGTTTTTTGGAAGATGATTTTAGTTTTCTGAATCATAGAGTTATAAAGTTTTAATAGCACAGAAAGAGACGTTTCAGCCCATCATGTTTATGCTAGCCATCAAATGTCCATCTATTCTAATTCCATTTTCCAGCAGTTGTCCATTAACCTTATATGCTATGGTCTCTCAAGTGCTCATTTAAAATATTTCTTAAATGCCTTAAGTATTGCTACTTCCACCACTCTGTGTGGCAGTGAGTTCCACCAACCCAAAACACTTTGGATGAAAATACATTTCCTGAAATCCTTAATAAGTCTCCTCCTCCTTTCTTCTGTCATTTGTACATCTCAGTTAGAGCTCCCTCAGCCTTCCATACCCTGAGGAAAACAACCCTCTCCTATTTAGTTTCCCTTCCAGGCTGAAACTCTCCAGCTCAGGTAACGTCCTGGTGAACCTCTGCTGCGTTTCCACTAGTTCAATCATATCCTTCCTACAGTGTGGCAACTAGAACTGCACCCCGTACTGCAGCTGTAACCTTACTAATGGGAGATGCAGTTCCATCATAATCTCTCAGTCTTGTATTGAGTGCCTTGACTATTAAAGGTAAGTATCCCATATGCCTCTGTAACCATCTTATCTATCTGTCTTGCTGCCTTCAAGGATCTATGAACATATACTACCTAAGGTCCTACCATTCAACGCATATTCCCATGCCTTTTTAGTCCTCCTAAAAAGCATCACTTCACACTTTTCAAGATTAAATTCCATTTGTCAATGTTCTGCCCACCTGACCAATCTCTCCATATTATCTTGTAGTCTAAAACTCCTAACTATTTACCACACCACTAATTTTCATGTCATCTGTGAACATACTGATCATATCTCCTACATACATCTCTGATTATTAATGTACAGAATAAGCAGGCTGTATGATTTGCTCTGGACACAAGTTTCCACTCACAAGAACACCCTTTGTTTGACCATTACCTTTAGCTTCTGCTTAAGCCAGCTCTGAATACAGTTTGCCTAATTGCACTGGATGCCATTGGCTCTTAGCTTCTTAACAGTATCCTAACAACAAACCTTGACAATAGATTTACTGAAGTCCATGTAGACTATATCAACTGCACCACCCTCATCTACACACCTCGTCACCTTCTCAAAAAATCCATTTAAATTTGTTAAATATGATCACTCCCTTACAAAGCCATGCTAACTATTCTTGATTAATCTATACTTCTTCAAGTGGAGATTAATTCTGTCCCTTAGAATTGTTTCCAATAGTTTCCCTAAAACTGATGTCAGATTCATTGGCATGCAGTTTCCTGGTTTACATCTATCACCTTTCTGTTAGCACATTAGCGATGCTCCAGTCCTCTGGAACCCCTCCTGTGGCCAGGGAGTATTTTAAGAATTTTGAAATTTTACTTTAAAATTCAAGAAGAGCTTCTTTCCAACTGTTATCAGACTTGTGAACCGACCTCTCAGACACTTAAGTTGATCTTTCTCAGCACCTCCTCTGTAGCTGTGGCACTATAATCTGTGTTCTGTTCTATTACCTTTATGTACGTAAGGTATGATTTGCCTGAATAGCACAAAAAACAACATTTTTCATCATAACCTGGTAAAAAAATAAAAGTCATATTCGAGCCCCTGCAATTGCCACCTTTGCCTTCCCCAACAACCTGGGATACATCTTATTTTGGCCCAGGGACTTATCCACTTCAAAGACTGTTAAAACTGCTAATACCTTCTCCCTCGCAATGCTAATTTGTTCAAATATATCACAGACACCCTCCCTGATATTTAGATCAATATTATTCTTCTCTATTGTGAATACAAATACAAAGTACTCATTTAAAAGTTCAGTTGTGTCTTCCACTCCACACACAGATTGCTTCTTTGGTTCCAATTAGGCTTTCCCTGGATATTCTCTTGCTCCTAATATACTTATAAACACATTTAGATTTTCTACAATGTACTCACCAATGTTATTTTTTATATCCCCTCTCTGTTATCCTAATTTCCTTTTTACGCAGCATCCTTCACTTTCGATATTCTCCCAGGATATCTGCTGTTTTAAGCCTTTGGTATCCAGCATAAGCTTTCCCTTTTTCTCTTGTCCCATCCTGAACATCCCTTTACAGTCAGGGTTCTCTGCACTTGTTAGTCCCACACTTAACCTTCATGGAACATGTTGCCCTTGAAGACTCACTATTATCTTTTTGAATGTTTCCCACTACACTGACGTGGATTTTCCCGCAAGTAGCTGTTGCCAGTTCATTTTGACCAGATCCTCTCTTATTAAAATCAACCTTACCCAATTTAGATCTTTTCTTTGTCCTTATCCATAATTAATTGATTTATTGTTAATATCACCATAATGCTCCCCCATTGCCAAATCTACTATTTTCCCATATTTATCCCCTAAAATTAGATCCACCACCACTGCACCTCATGTATAACTTTCTATGGGCTAGATCAAAAAGTTATCTTGGGCACATTTTAAAAAGTCCCCCCCCCCCTTCTAAGCCTTTCATACATTGGCTGTCCCAGTTAAGGAAAAGAGCCATCTGCATATTAAAAATCACTGACTGAGTCTGGGTAGTTTTGGTTTTGAATTAATTATGGTGCAGTTTGAAAAGCTTTCCATATTCTGTCTAAATTGTTCAGTTGCCTGTTAGTAACTTGTTGGAAGGAAGGTGCTGATTGCAATGTGTGAAATGGAGAAGAGAGTTGGTGCAATGACACAACCATTTTTTGCTCCCAGTTATCAATGAGATAGGACTTAGAGTCATAGAGTCATAAAGATGTACAACATGGAAACAGACCCTTCGGTCCAACCCGTCCACGCCGACCAGATATCCCAACCCAATCTAGTCCCACCTGCCAGCACCCGGCCCATATCCCTCCAAACCCTTCCTATTCATATACCCATCCAAATGCCTCTTAAATGTTGCAATTGTACCAGCCTCCACCACATCCTCTGGCAGCTCATTCCATACACGTACCACCCTCTGCATGAAAGTGACTACCACAGCTTGTCTGACAGAGTAGGCAGAAGATTACAATAAATTTCTCAGTGCAGCCAAATTTGAAGCAGAAACCCTGTGTAGTGGACAGAGGTCTACAGTAAGACTCTGAAAAATATGGACCATTTTCCATAAATGTAAGTCTGGTTCTGAGGAACATGTGGATATGCATGGGAGGTTACCAGCAAGTTTAAACTTTCAGTGGGTAGTTATCCTGCTCCTGGGATTTGTGTGTGTATGTTTCTAACTCTCCATGAATCAGCTCTGTGCTAGAGAAGGAGAATTGGAACAGATCTGTTGCACTTACCTGGATAGTTTACCATAGCTAAGCTTATTAAAACTTGGTCTGACATCTCAATAACTTGACAATCCTACCTTGTCCTCAATCATCCCAAACTAACCAATTACGCAGGACTCAAACTGACTTCACTCAGTGGCTTTAAGAGGTGGATTTTGTCTTTTTTTTTGTAAGAGAGATCCCAAACTGTCTATTTGAATCTCATAAACAGCTTGTGAGGCCTTGGGTTTTTTTTGAGAGTTGGAGCGATCGAAGTAGCCTGAATGGGTGGAGCCAAGCTCCTCCAGAGGCAGGATTTTTATGTTTAGTTTATCAGTAGCAGTTGCTGCTGGAGTGTTGAAGCTGGGTTTGGAAACTGCAGTACATCTTTCCCTGCTACTCGCTCTCTCTCTGTCTCTCTCTCAGAGGTTTCTCTCAATATTTTTCCTCCTGTACTGGAAAATTGCCTGTGAGACAACCTATTTTAGAGAATTTGCGTTTGCCAGGGATATAGCTATGGTTTGTTTATTTTGTCAAAGTTACTGTTCAGTGGCTAAATAATCTATTATTCTGTTAAGTTTTCCAGTTGAGTAAACTGGTGGGCGGCACGGTGGCAGGTGGGCGGCACGGTGGCACAGTGGTTAGCACTGCTGCCTCGCAGCGCAAGAGACCCGGGTTCAATTCCCGACTCAGGCGAATGACTGTGTGGAGTTTGCACGTTCTCCCCGTGTCTGCGTGGGTTTCCTCCGGGGGCTCCGGTTTCCTCCCACAGTCCAAAGATGTGCAGGTCAGGTGAATTGGCCATGCTAAATTGCCCGTAGTGTTAGGTAAAGGGGTAAATGTAGCGGTATGGGTGGGTTACGCTTCGGCGGGTCGGTGTGGACTTGTTGGGCCGAAGGGCCTGTTTCCACACTGTAAGTAATCTAATCTAATCTAAAGTCTGTCAGTAAAGTTATTCCAATTTCTTCTTTCTTGTGTATTTTTTTAACTGTAGTGTATAAATAAGGTGTTTCTGGCTTCAGCTAACCAATGGTAGTTTGGCCAATTGAATTGCATCCATAACGCAATGCCTGACATTGCCTTAAAAATAAAAAAAAAGTTAGAGTCTAAGCTATCTTTTTAATATATTTTGAGGAGGTTTGGTCTGGTCCATAACACTTCTGACTGCATCCAACCCTTAAGTTCCAAGAAACAGAGAATGCAAACAAGTGGTAGAAACAGAGCCAGTAAATCTTCAGAATGATCGTTTACAACAGAAATCTGAGTTACGAAGAAGAATATAGGACAATTATAGCTTCAAAACAAGGAGGCAGAACTAAAGTTGACTGATTAGAATAGAAAATGTGGCTCTATGATATCTCTTTAAATTAAGATGAAAATGTGGAGCAAGGTTCAAAATAGTAAACTGCTAAAACTGTTGGATTCAAATGTTTGGACTAATAAAGAATTTTCTCTTCACAACAAAGAGCAATTATCTGGACTTGACTTCTAGATAGTACAGTGAACATGATAATCTTGAGCATGTAATTCTTTGAGAATCATTGGTATGCCAATTGGAGTGGCATTAGGAGCATTCAAGGTGGAGAAAACAAGACAGGCCAAATGGTTCCCCTCATACCCTAATTACTTTGTAATCTTGGGAAGGATTGAAGTCCATTGGTTAGGTGGATTGGGCATGTGAAATCATCCAGAATGTCCAGGGATGAGCAAGCTAGGTGGATTAGCTGTTGGAAAAAGCAAGTTTACAGAGGTAGGCTAGGGGAATAGGTGCGGCTGGGATGCTACTGAGAGGATCTGTGCAGACTCAATGGACTAAATGGCATGCTTCCACATTGTCGGGATTCTATAATTCTATATTTCTATGGTTGGTCCGAAGGCAAACAAAATTAGAGCAAAGAAAATATTGGGTAAATCAAGAAGTGATAGTTGGCTGGGACCAAGTTTAGACTATAAAAGCCTAAAGATATTGAAGTAAGAAGAGATTTGGAGAGGCAACAACATGTAGTTTTGAAGTTTAAATAGTCAGTTTAATTTATTACTACTTGATAAGAAGAATAAGTCATCATTGTTCAACTTCCATCAACGTTATGCGCTAGAATGCAGTTATGGAACACCACCAGATGTATCTCTTCAACAAACACAGAGAATGCAAGCAAAACTCAGCAGGTCAGGAAAGTTCTCCTGTGAGGGAAACAGAGTTAACATTTTGAGTCCTGGATGTGTCATCTTGAGAATTATCCCAGTCCATCATCTTCTGAGACTGAGTTTCAATTTCATACTACCCTCTGAGAGAAAGCATTTCTCCGGACCTCTGTTCTAAAAGAGTGATGCCTAATTTTAGGAGATTAATTCTGAAGAAGATTTATGACAGACTCAAAGCATTAACTTTGTTTCTTTTGCAATAGATGCTGCCAGACACCTTGAGTTTTTTCAGCATTCTCTGAATTTGATTCAGATTGCCAGCATCTGCAGTATTTTGTTTTCTTTTAAGATGCTGGTTTTGACAGATATGACAGAAAGTCATGTAAATCAGAAGGTTTAGCTTCAATGTTTAGTCTGCTTTAAATTTTAACTGATCTTAATCAGATGATTGGTTTGGTTTTAATTTGTCCATTGTATGGGAATTCGAAAATGAATGCACATAGAAAGTTCCTATGTATCACATTTTAAAATCCTTGATAGGATCCTCATTTGTTGAGTTTACAGAGATTGGCCAATCATTCAGTCTGTAGAGAGTACAGTCCTTAGTAATGCACAGTATAAATGTATCTCTCCACAATTTGACACAGAGGGTAGTGCGTGCATGGAATGAGCTGCCAGAGGAAGTGCTGGAGGCTGGTATAATTACAACATTTAAAAGGCATCTGGATGGGTATATGAATAGGAAGGGTTTAGAGGGATATGGGCCAAATGCTGGCAAATGGGACTAGATTTATTTAGGATATCTGATTTAGCATGGGTGAGTTGGGCCAAAGGGTCTGTTTCCATGCTGTACAGCTCTATGACTGTATGACCCTAAATGTATAAGGTGTTATGCAGAAGCACCAGAGATGAAGATTGGTTACTTGGAAATCCTGTTCTGAACCCATTTAGCAAGGGCACCTTTCAGTATGGTATTTAAAACCCTGGACATCAACAGATGGGCTTTCTCACAAGGGACTTGTTAGTGATTTCCCTCATTCCTTAATAGGAAGGATATTTGTTAGTAGAAGATGACTGGAATCATATGTAACACTCCCATAAGTCAAGTAAATACTTATATGTACAGTTGTAACATGCACTAATTCTCACTACTTGGACAGGGACTGGAAGGGAACCAGCATAGTTAGAAACAGATTATAACAAAGATATAATGCTCTCAGAAGGTTTTACAAAAATTATAGTGATAAAACTTGTCAAGAAAACCCAATTAAAAGTGCATGGTGATGCATTGAGAAAGAGACATTACAAAAAAAAAGGAAACTCACACAGGAGAATTTGGACCTGATGATTTAACATGTGCTGCATACTAATTCACAACATAGCTGATCCCCAGGATGAGTTTCAATATGCCAAACAATTTCCATTTCACTCGCATTGAATTGAATTTCTGAACCAAGCATATGATACCAATCACCTATTTTTCAATACCTGCAGCAATAATTATTGTTAACTTGCTGCCAAATTTCTGTCAGAGGCAGCAAATGTTTTAGAAGTCAAACCACATTTGTTAATTTTACATATTTCTTTAAGTGCTTTCAATTGTGATGTTCGTATCCATTGAATTGCTGAATGCATAATTAAACCCTGCTGTAATAAAAGGATTGCAAATTGGCTATTTTACCTGTTATTTATAGAATTCCTGGCTCAAACATAATCTTGGGAATGAATCCTAACATATTTTGGCAGAGCAGTATGCACAATTATTAGGAGTCAACTGTAATATATTGTATCTCATTATAAATTGATTTTATGGTTCCTCGTATAATACAATTTTTACAGCAATGTGTACTTATAATGTAAATTTACTTTACTACTGTTCTGACTCATCTAGTTCATTTTGTTGTGGAATGAACAGTCACTGATATATTTGCATTATTATTAATGTAATTATTGCAATATGGGATCTGCAGGCAATTGCCTACTTTTTTGTATGTTCCATGTTATGACTTACGCATAATTAGTTCTGCAAAACTCTACCTGCACTTGATGATTAGGGCAAATTGAACATATTAACTTCATAGTTTTGAGACTCATTTGTGACTGATTAAGTAGAATACAAATATAGACTGCAATTATGAGAGTTAATAGTTTTATTAAACAACACAGGATAACCAAATGGTACTTAATATTGACTGCAGTGTACAGCTGTGACTTCCACAATTCTAACTGTTGGTACCTAGATGGCTGTGGCATCACCACTTCAATTGTTCTTTTGACTTTTGTTATAAAGCAGAGGTTGATCCCCCTCTGGGAACTAAAACTGAAACACCCAGAGAGGAATACCTCACCCTACAGTCTGTAAAAGAAGTGTGAAATGTGGCATTACCTGCTTATCAAAAACTTCCAGTGGTTAAATAAAATAAATCCCTGGCACTCACTTTAAAATCAACAAGTAATAATTTATTTATCTAACTCTATCAGTGAACAAATTAACTAAACTATTAACAAACCAAATTAAAATCCTTCTATCTAGCAACTATTCATGAATAAAGCTAGATTCTAATAGAATGCTGTCCCCATAAGTACAAGTTCCATTCACATAACAAAAAAATAGAATTTAATATCTCAAAATTACAGTCACGTTGTGTGTCTTCTGGAATGTTCTGTGCCTTTTTTGATCGATTCTTCTGTCAGGATGCCTTTTACTGTCATTGGTAGCATTGTTATTTAAATGGTGCCTTCTCTGAAACATAGATGACTGTAAGAGACAATTTCTCTCTCAAGAACTGAGGGCTGTTAGCTCTGGTGGATTGCAGTTAACTCTGGAGTATTTGTCCAACTTCCCTCTTCTTTTATACTTGTAATGACACGTCAATATTTCTTACATAGGTTCGGTCCTATGTTGTCAAAACCAGTAGATTTAAATTTATTAGGTTTTTTGGGATCTTAGTGCCTGGTTCGAATTGTTTGGCTAAATTCAAAAATCTGTTGTCTTGTTAAAAAACTGCTGCTTGACCTACTAACTGTATGGCCTTTTGATACAACTGTATTAGTTTGGGCTCTCCATTTGCTTGCATTTTAAATCTCTAAGTGCAGAAAAAGCACTATCTTTTAAAGGGACTATGTAATGTTCCCCTCTTTCCCCCCCCACGCCCCCCCCCCCACCCCCACCTCTAGCATTTTGCAATTTTACAATTTTACAAACACCAAATTCTAAGTCTCTGCTTCCCAATCCACAATTACTCTACCTGGAGGTGATGATTTTACCTGGAATGTTGCTGAAATATCTGCAAACAAATTTACCAGCTCAGCGAGCAAGTCAACACCTTCATCCACAACCTGAACTGCACATCTTCTCAAATAATCTGACTACTCTACCCAACTTAGCAACACTGTTGATCTTTGGTTCTTCAGTTGGTGTGCATCTGTGTCTCAAAGTGCCTCATTTTTTATTTCTTTTTTTCTGGTTGTCTACCTTGTTAAGACGTGTCCCAGTCTCTCTTACATGACTGGTTTAGTTTGATGTCATAATCTTTTGACATTTCAATCCATAGACCTTCGTAAGCGTTTTGTGTTCATTGTAAAAGCTCTTGCAAAAGATTCCAAAGATCACATGTCAACATAGCATTTCAATTTATTTCCTAGAACAAAAAATTCTAAACATTAATCACTTCTGTTTTATCAAGCCATTGATTCATGCAGTTATACCATTAATTCACTTCTCAGACTACTGACTTGTTTTGAATATTCAAAACATTATAAATCACAATATTATGTACATGTTATTTTAGTTTTCAAGTTTATCAATTACTTAACTATTTTTGTCCTTATCACAGCTAGTTCAACCACGTTATTTAATAACTACATTTGGTTTAGCCATTTATTTAAGAATCAGATCTTGATTAATAAACTCAATGAATAGAATACCTACAGCCTAATTATTCTGAAGAAAGGTTCAAAATGAAAAGAAAATCAAAAACGAATCTGTTTCACAAATCATTGGGATAGTGTATTGAAAATTAAGTCTCAATTGATTAAAGCACCATGATGCTCAATTTTATCGGATTGTCCGATTCAGGTCGAAAGAATATGCAGATCTGTATTTTTTTCTATTAACAAGAAAATAACTTTATTGTGTCAAACCATTTTGTTTCTACCAATGTCAAGAACTAAACAAGCTGAATTGCTAATCCACAAATTAAACTCCAGCTCTTCTTAAACTTTCCATTTAAGTAGACATGCAAAGAGACAAGACAAGGCGCAAATATTATGTGTAAGAAGGCAAACAATATCAGAGAAGCGCAGTTCTTGCACCAGACCAGATCATAAACATCTAAAAGTTATTTTTGTTTAGGCCTTTTCAATTATTTCTGATTCCTTCTGACTCTTTGCTGATGATACAAGGTTGTGAATGCTCTGATGCTAGCTTTTGCAATCGTTGTTTGAAAATTCACTCTTTCAATCCTGCAGAAGGTGGTTTGTTCTCTTTTCCTTTCAATAGGGGATTTGCAGAGATATTGACATAACAGAGAATGGTGAGGAGGAAGAGTAGCTACTGCTTGGAATTTTCTTTTACTTCTCCACATAGAAGGGTGAGCAATGCATGCTAACTCTTTGCAGGCTAGATATTTCTTCTTGATTATCGATGCTCAAGGTCATAACCACGTGCTCTGAAACAAATTGAGTAGTTGTGTTGTAATACTGAGCCCACAAAAACTGGTCTTAATTGAAAATCCAATCAAAAGATTGTTCTGAGAAAAATTGCCCTGACTGGGGCAGCACGGTGGCTCAGTGGATAACACTGCTGCCTCACAGTACCAGGGACCTGGGGTCAATTGCACTTTTGGGAGACTGTCTGTGTGGAGTTTGCACATTCTCCCTGTGTCTGCATGGGTTTCCTTCGGGTGCTCCGGTTTCCTCCCACAGTACAAAGATGTGCAGGTTCAGGAAATTGACCATGTTAAATTGCACATAGTGTTCAGAGACGTGGAGGTTAGGTGCTTTAGTCAGGGGTAAATGTGGAATAATAGGGTAGGGAAATAGGTCTAGGTGGGTTCTTTTCAGATGGTTATTGTGGACTTGTTGGGCCAAATGACCTGTTTCCACACTGTAGCAATTTAGTGATTTTATGGTGCAAATCTGATTGGAATATCCTCCCACTGACTGAATGAGACAACATTGTAGATATAGCTGTGGTTCTGTTCGCCGAGCTGGAAGTTTTTGTTGCAAACGTTTCGTCCCCTGTCTAAGTGACATCCTCAGTGCTTGGGAGCCTCCTGTGAAGCGCTTCTGTGGTGTTTCCTCCGGTATTTATAGTGACCTGTCCCTGCCGCTTCTGGTTGTCAGTTTCAGCTGTCCGCTGTAGTGGCCGGTATATTGGGTCCAGGTCGATGTGTTTGTTGATGGAGTTTGTGGATGAATGCCATGCTTCTAGGAATTCCCTGGCTGTTCTTTGTTTCGCTTGCCCTATAATGATAGT
This sequence comes from Chiloscyllium plagiosum, assembly GCF_004010195.1. NCBI lineage: Eukaryota > Metazoa > Chordata > Chondrichthyes > Orectolobiformes > Hemiscylliidae > Chiloscyllium > Chiloscyllium plagiosum. Next base: position 122,083,266 of record NC_057711.1, on the reverse strand, counting down.
GTTGTCCCAGTTGAAACTTTATTGCTGGAACAGCACAGCAGGTCAGG
>NC_057711.1:122070458-122081029 GCF_004010195.1 Chiloscyllium plagiosum | reverse complement strand
GGTGGTTGCTTTCATAGTTCAGGATTTGGTCTGTGTGTGTGGCTTTCCTGTATACCTTTGTGGTGAATTCTCCATTTGGTGTTCTCTGTCCCTTCACGTCTAGGAATGGGAGTTGGTTATCCTTTTCTTCTTCTCTCGTGAATTGGATTCCTGTTAGTGTGGCGTTGATGGTCCGGTGTGTTTTCTCTATTTCTGTGTTTTTAATGATTACAAAGGTGTCATCAACGTATCTGACCCAGAGTTTGGGTTGAATTTGTGGTAAGACTGTTTGTTCTAACCTTTGCATTACTGCTTCTGCTATGAGTCCCGAGATCGGTGAGCCCATGGGTGTTCCGTTGATTTGTTCGTATATCTGGTTGTTGAATGTGAAGTGTGTTGTGAGGCACAAGTCCAGTAGTTTAAGTATGCCGTCTTTGTTGATGGGTTCAATGTCCTGTTGTCTGTTATGTCTGTTCAGCAGGTTGACTATTGTTTCTCTGGCTAGGGCTTTGTCGATGGAGGTGAACAGTGCCGTTACGTCGAATGAGACCATGAAAGGGGACGAAACGTTTGCAACAAAAATTTCCAGCTCGGCGAACAGAACCACAGCAACGAGCACCCGAGCTACAAATCTTCTCACAAACATTGTAGATATAGCTTACAATGTGATCTAGGGGCTTAGAGTTACAATGTGTTCTAGGGGCTTAGAGTCATAGAGTCATAGAGATATACAGCATGGAAAAAGACCCCTCGGACCAACCCGTCCATGCCGACCAGATATCCCAACCCAATCTAATCCCACCTGCCAGCACCCAGCCCATATCCCTCCAAACCCTTCCTATTCATATACCCATCCAAATGCCTCTTAAATGTTGCAATTGAACCAGCCTTCACCACTTCCTCTGGCAGCTCATTCCATACACGTACCACCCTCTGCGTGAAAAAGTTGCCCCTTAGGTCTCTTTTATATCTTGCCCCCTCACCCTAAACCTATGCCCTCTAGTTCTGGACTTCCCGACCCCAGGAAAAAGACTTAGCCTATTTATCCTATCCATGCCCTTCATAATTTTGTAAACCTGTATAAGGTCACCCCTCAGCCTCCCACGCTCCAGGGAAAACAGCCCCAGCCTGTTCAGCCTCTCCCTGTAGCTCAAATCCTCCAATCCTGGCAATATCCTTATAAATCTTTTCTGAACCCTTTCAAGTTTCACAACATCTTTCCGATAGGAAGGAGACCAGAATTACACGCAATATTCCAACATGGTCTAACCAATGTCCTGTACAGTTGCAACATGACCTCCCGACTCCTGTACTCAATACTCTGACCAATAAAGGAAAGCATACTGAACGCCTTCTTCACAATCCTATCTTCCTGCGACTCCACTTTCAAGGAGCTATGAACCTGCACTCCAAGGACTCTTTGTTCAGCAACACTCCCTAGGACCTTACCATTAAGTGTATAAGTCCTGCTAAGATTTGCTTTCCCAAAATACAGCACCTCGCATTTATCTGAATTGTTTTTATAAATTATAAACACTTTCTTATGCAGTTTCATTGATTTAAAGCAGTATCTTTTCATATTTTAGGCAAATAAAAACATTGTCTTCACAACTCGAACTAAAATAAGTTTGAATAAGCCAATTTCTCCTCCTTTAACAAAGAGGGGAGCTATCTAGTATTTTCCAAATGACTTTGCACACATTGGATAGAAGCAATAAATGTGCCAGACAATTCCTTATATAGTCACACAATTCTACTGTTTAAAGCAGTCATAAATCTGGCACTGTGTTGCTGGTGACATGACCAATGGTGATGCTCCACTTTATTGTTCATTTTACGAGTTGGACCAAAGGGCCTGTTTCCGTCCTGCACATCTCTATGACTCTAAATGTGCCACCTTAGGGTGTTTTCTTTTTCATCTCCTACATTTTTTTGTAATTAAAATTATGGGCTGAGAGGCGCATGGAATGGGGATAACTATGTTACAAGGGGACCTGTCACCATATCAACTCTGGGATGAACATGCTGCAGGTGGACCTGTTACGATATCAACTCTGGGATGATAAAATCATTCTGGATTTTAATGTTGTAGAATTCCCTGCTTCATCTGGTCAGCATCTTTTTTATGATGTTTCCTCAAATTTTCTCTTACCATCTGTCTTAAATCTTTTTGGATTTTTGCATATCTATTTTATTTTTTTCAGTTTTGAATGATGTCTTGATGTCATAATACTGAATCTCAAATTTCAGCCACTTTGAACAAATGATAGCATATCAAAGTGCATGTATTTTCATGGAAAAGAGCTTACAAAGGAGTTAATGAATAAAATATAAGGAGGAAATTAGATGAGAAACTTTTGTTGGTCATTATCTATTTACCAATATATACTGTTCCTGGCTGGTTGAGATAAATAGCCTCATGTATATTTCACAACTGGTGGAATTAGATAACTTGGGTTTATTCGTCAATGTGTGCTCAGTTGCTTAGCGATTTGCAAGGCAAAGTCTTCAGTTATGGATTTCTCAAAATACGTTTGAGGTGTAAATTATCACTTGAACAGTACACATTTTGTAAACCACTTCTAGAACTGTACCTATGTTGTGTACACTATTGTTAGGGCATTATAATGGAGGTAAAAAACATCCAAAAATAATTTTGTCTGTTGGTCAGTTTTAATAAGATTATGCCAGCACTGCATTGGCATTATCAATAAAATATAACCAAACATATTAAAAATATTGCTATTTATTTTTATGCTATTTTCTGTTACTTTTTCATAATATTATCACTACAGATAAAAACAGATTTTGGAGATAGACTAAGGGGAAAACACAAAAAACTTTGTAAATTAAAATAGAGGCACAAATTGTCTATTAACATTGGAAGAATAAACCTTTTTCAAAAGCAAACAATATAAACATGAAGGGATGCTCCTGAAGTATTAGTTCTTTATCTATTTCTTCTCAATTCTGACTGACATTTCTGGACATCAGGCAGTTTATGATTTATTTCATAAGTAATCTGGTATTAGTTTAACTCAAAATACAGCTGAAATTAATGGTTTTGTGCAATTTCTGTGATTGATCAAGAGGCATTTACTTTGCTGTTCTGGCACGTGTTGCTGGTGATGTGACTAGTGGTGGCACTTCACTTTGTTGTTCATTTTAAATGTGCCACCTTAGGGATTTTTTTTATCTCCTACATTTTCTTTTAATTAAAATTATGGTGCATGGAATGGGGATGACCGTGTTGTAAGGGGGAACCTGTCACCATATCAACTCTGGGATGACAATACTGCAGGGGCACCTGTCACCTCTGATCAACGAAACAAACATTGGGATAGGAAGATCCACTGAGACCCAGCCCTGCAGACTATAACTGCCAAGCACAGGAGCATAAAACCTTTGATGGGTTTTCGCTAGTCACAACACCCGCGCCTCCCCGTTCCCCCACCCCACCCCTAAACCTGAAGACCAACCATTGTCTTCAAAATACAATTTGTCTTAGGATTTCTCCAGTAGGTGAGATCAACAATACCTCAGCAAGAAACTGCTCAATCTTTCAAGCCAATGATTTCGCAACACTGCGTAATGGTGGTTTCTACAATGGGCAATCTGTTCCATATTGTAATGCATAAATCCAAATTCTTCAAAAAGCCCTGAGCACTGATTTTATGGCAGACCAGTACACTTAATATGCATCAACCTCTTTTTTTATCTTGATCCTTGAGGTCCTCAGCTGACTTCTCTTTCAGTAGAGTAAGTAATTGACCACACTCCCTGAGCTTTTGCAATCTGCTCTCTCCTTTCCTCTTGTCTTGACTTCTGCATACATGTATCCAGTATCTCCAAACATGCAGGTTCTTCATATTCTAGTCTCTAAAGTATAAGCAGTAATAGAGTACTTCTGGCATACACTTCAATATTGCAGTCCCAATTCTTACTCAGTAAATATCTGAAGGTTCTACTGCTTTGATGCAGATTCAGGGCATCTCTCATTTCACCTCTTCCACCAAGTCTATCAATTCATTGTGAGAGCTCCTTAGCAGATATTCTTTTGCATGCTTAGCCAATTCTCAAAGTATCACAGCACCGGTTCAGTTTTCAAAAGATTCCCATCCCTTTCTACAAAACCACATCACTCTCCACCACCCCACCACCTGCCACCTCCACTCCGATGAGGCACAGATTAAGTTTAATTAGTGTCAGTCACTCATAGTATCTGAATAGATGCATTGGATGTATGCAGAAAACATGTAAAACAGCACCAAGTTAATATGCTGCTTTAGTGCACACTAATTCAATGAGACACTAAGATTCTCATACACATTGTTGGAGTTTAGCCAAGAAAATTGCCTATTTTGAAAGCAAAAAAAAATGTTTTGCTTGTTACCCATCTGCAACACAAAATTCTGGTAACCTTTAAAGATTACAAGCTCAGAGAATATTTTCTTTCATATCAAAATATAGATCTAGAATGTGAACTATTTAAAGGTAAGTGCTCTCTCAATTAAGGAGTCTATGATAAGGAATTTCATATCTCAGAGGATCATTAAACTTGAAAATCACCTCCTTAACAAGCAGTGATGGTTAGGTCATTGAACATGTTCACACTGGAGTTAGAATTTTTTTGAGGGGTGTCATGAGTAATTGGAAACAATAATGAAAAATTGGGCCAAGGCTATAATCAGTTCTTCTTGACTGTCAGAATAAGCTCACTACTTGTGTTTCTATTTCTTTTAAAAAGACTTTTTAAAATTTTTCTATATTTTTGTTTGTGTACTGAAACAGGAGAAGGGCTGTTTTATAAACCAAATATTTGTGCACTTCTGCATTTCTTTTTAAAACAATTTACAAAACTCCTTATTAGTGGTGTTTCCACTGCTGCTTTGAATAAGCAATTGTGTAGGTTAGTTGCAGATGGATTGGAACAGGAGCTATGTACCAAGTGAGATTTGGTTTGCAGCAAACAGTTGATTGGACTGTGGAGTAGTGACCAGTTGTCAATGACAAAAGCCATCTGCTTGCCATTAAATATGTGATGATCCCTATGTTATGGATGTGAATGATTTGGTAAGGAACTTCCCAAAACGGTCATGGAATAACCCTGCTGTAGCAGGTGTCTGAAATCTGAAGCTAACTAGTTACCTTCTCCCATCAATTGCTGTAAGCTTTTGCTTTTAACTAATAGGTCAGAAATTTTATAATTAATTAACAAATCACTCTATGCCTCCTGCAAAGAATAAAAAGTACCTTGAGAAGACAGATTGAAGAACAAGAAGCCTGGAAAGAAACAGAATAATCTCATTGAATTTTGTGGGCAGAGGACATTGAATCGATTTCCTGTTGTTTTTCTCTCCATCCATAGCACCAAATATTTGATCAGTCTGCAGGTGTGAGGAGGAGGAGTTTTATAGGAAAGGCTTAGTGTTGTAACCCGTGAAGCTATATGTCAACAGTTCGTAGTTGTTTCATGTGTAGCTGGAATCTATTTATTTGCAACAAATAGTCATTCTTGTGAAGCATAGATAGCTGGTCCATGCTTTCTATTAATCTGGATCTAAAAACAGTTAAACTGGGGGATTTTGTGGGCGTTTTTGAAATCCTTAACTTTCCTAGTGATTCTGGGAATCCCAGAATTCTGTTAGCTGCATTCATGAATTAAATATCATTTGATGTAATAAACTTCCTGGAACAATGTATAAAATTTATGGACAATCAACATCTTAACAACTAATAACCAAAACTAAAATCTACATGCCCTCTTAAAGTCCAAAAGAACGTCTCCTTTTGTGATTTTATTTTAACGAAGGATTCATCTGCCTGGTAAACTAACTATTTTTCTCCTTTCTCTTAAATGTTGCACATTGTCCAAATGTTTTTGAAACCTTTAACGGTATATTTCTATTTTATTTATGTGTTAAACAGATGAATCTGCCAATCTTGCAAATAATGGAAACTTTTGTTGCAATGTATAAACTAGAAAGCTAAACATGTGCAAACTCTCATTAAAATGCCTCTGAAAGCTTAATGCTTGAACACCTTATTTCAGTTTGCTGGTGAACTGTTAAATTGGCACCCATTCGGAATTGGCCTCAATGCTTCGCAACAGCCGAAGCACTTGAAATCTCTAAGAAAGGCTGACATTAAAATTGTTGGGAACCAAACAGTGCTTGGCAACTTAAAGCTGAAAGAGCTTAGAAAAGATTAACTGATTCATTCTGACTCACATATTTTCTATTTTATGAATCGTCCCACTTTGAGTTTTTAAAGCCTTTGTCCGATTACCTCTAAAATGGTCTCACTGGAATTTTCAATCATGCATCATTCATAATTAGGGCCCATTTTGCAAGTAGAACAATGGCCGTTAGACTAAATCCATTTAATTAACATTGACGATAATTATAAACTCCATTAATAGCTGTTCTTTAACTATTCATGGGTGCGCCTGTACAAAGTTAAAATTAGCTGCTGTTGAGAGTGTAACATAGAAATTAAAAGAAGTCTTTGGTGTCTAACCATTGTTCGTATACTTTTTTTTTACATTCCCAAGTATTGACTTCATTTTAAGGTGCTGGCCAATTGCTGGAACTATATTTGTTTACTTTTAGTGGTTGTAATCACCAGTTAAGTCAACCTTCCCCTTCACAATTTGTTCAGAGTTAAAGAGTTACAAGGTTTAGTCCTTAAATTGGACAGAAAAATTCCAACATGTTGAATTTCTGCAGTTTCATTGAAAAGCAGGCAGATTACTAATTTTATGATGTCTGTGATTTCTGTGCACTGCCAGCATTACCTACTTTGCTCAGTGACTCCAGACATCAACAGCAAATCTGAGATGAATATTTCCTTCTACTGATTAAAGCTAGTCAACCTCAAATAAAGGGAACATTTATGATGGATGATGAACGTGTTGGGAATATTGAAAATGACAGTCATTGAGAATGGGAAAACAACCAACAATCGGATCAACTGATGATGGGAGAACATGGATAACATTGTTTTCAAATGCTGAAGTTAAAGACATTGAATGTAAGGGAGTTGTTTTGTATTCTCAAATGATTTAGAGCATAGAACATTATAGTGCAGTACAGGCTTTTTGGCCCTCGATTTTGCGCCGACCTGTGAAACCAATCTGAAGCCCAACTAGCCTACACTATTCCATTTTTATCCTTATATTTATCCAATGACCATATAAATGCCCTTAATGTTGGCGAGTCTACTACTGTTGCAGGAAGGATGTTCCATGCCCCTACTTTCTCTGAGTAAAGAAACTACCTCTGATATCTGTCCTATATCTATCACCCCTCAATTTAAAGCTATGCCTGACAGACATACAGTCAAAATGCAACAGCAAATAGAAGTGTAGCTCCAAAACCATGGATACAGTGTACAAGGAAGTATGATTTAACAGGAATAGTCAAGGCTCATGAATACATCTTCAAATCTCATAGCCTACCAACTGCACTGCTAGCCTCATCCACTGCTCAATGCACCATTTGACCATCACTCACCTACCAGCAAGCTTTATTAGTCAACATTTTTGCCCAACATCCATTCATACACTTCATCTCATCCTCATACATTTGGTACACGCAGACCCACATTTCAGTTAACACACTATTTATTAAGAGGATGGGGAGAAAGTGAGAACTACAAATACTGGGGATGCGGATGCTGTCTGACCTGCTGTGCTTTTTCAGCGCCATACTTTTGACACTATTTATTAATGACAGTAACTTTGGGTTGGACTTTTCCATAGAACTATGGACACCAATGCCAAGATCAAATGGAATTTCTGAGCCTAACACTTTCTGGTAGTACACCCAATGACAATTTTCCCTCGGACAACATCCTAATTAGTCAGCGTTGTATTTCCCTTCCTCTTAATTATGGCAGATATATTCTGAATTCTGCTGGCCCCAGAGGAGCTCTTCAACCTGTGCAGCCCTACCTCAATATCGAGGCACTGTTGGAAGCATGTGTTTATACTTAATTATTAGGAACAAAGCTATTAGGCTGATTCAAGTAGAGGAATATCTCTTTCATTTGATTTTAATTTTTCATTGTCACATCTACTTAGGTACAATGAAATGTTTTGTTTTGTGTGCAAAACAGGCAGATCATACCATACAAAGTGCATCAGGGTAATACAACAGAGCAAAGAATCTAATGTTACGGCTGCAGAGAAGGCGCACAAAGAGTCAGATCAACATTAAATTAAAAATTTAAGAGGTCCATTCAGATGGGGAAGAAGCTGTTCTTGAATCTGTTGGTACGTGTGTTTAAGCTTTTGTAAATTCTACTTGATTGAAGACATTGGAAGAGACTATAACTGAGGGTGGGAGGGGTCTGCGATTATGCTGGCTGCTTTCCTAAGGCAGTGAGAGATATAGGAGTCAATAGCAGGAAGGTTGGTTTGTATGATTGACTGGCCTGTATTCACTACTCTCTGTAGTTTCTTACGATCTTTGAAGGAGCAGTAGCCATACAATGCCGTGATACATCCAGAATGGTTAAAATTCCCCCTAATCATTTCCAAGTACCATATACCTTGATGATCATTGGCCCCTTTAGATCTTCCCTTCCATTTGTATTTTTTCATTGGTTGCCTCCAAATTCAATTAACTGACTTCATGAAGAGAGAATAACGATGTAAAACACCATCATCTTCAAGGTTAGGTTCCTCAGATCATCACAATATGAAAAAACAAAATACTGCAAGATTGTGGGAATCTGAAACAAAACAAATAATTCTGTAAATAACCTGCAGGTCTGACAGCATCTGTGGAGAAATCAACAAAATTAACATATATCAAGTGTGTGACCTTGCATCAAATTAGAGAAATTAGAAAGTGAGAGAGAGGCAAACGTAGACAATGAAACAGCAAAGTTTTACAATAGGCTGTGGGGAAACAGGTATTAAGTGACAGAAGATTTCATGATGCAAGACCAAAGGGAATGATAATGGAACAAATAAAGACATTTTTGTAAATGTATTAGTATGAATGACAAGATTGTGAATAGCTGCTGTCTGAAAGCAAGGGAAAATAAATAAGAAAAATACAAACAATATTAAAAGCAAGCAATCTGTTAGATATGCAAAGAGAGACATATTTTTCTGCTTGAGAATAAGATACATTTTCTTTTGTCAAAGTAATCAGGATTGGGGTATGTGCAAGGGAACAGCAATGGATTCCAGCTAAACTGGAGGCCGAAATAAGCACTGAAATCAGGAGATTATTTTTATGTAGAGTTGTTAGGTTATACAGTCATAGAGTCATAGAGATGTACAGCATTGAAACATACCCTTCGGTCCAACCCCTCCATGCCGACCAGATATCCCAACCCAATCTGGTCCCACCTGCCAGCACCTGGCCCATATCCCTCCAAGCCCTTCCTATTCATATACCCATCCAAATGCCATTTAAATGTTGCAATTGTACTAGCCTCCACCACTTCCTCTGGCAGCTCATTTCATACACGTACCACCCTCTGCGTGAATAAGTTGCCTCTTGGATCTCTTTTATATCTTGCCCCTCTCACCCTAAACCTATGCCTTCTAGTTCTGGACTCCCCTACATCAGGGAAGAGACTTTGTCTATTTATTCAATCCATGCCCCTCATAATTTTGTAAACCTCTATAAGGTTACCCCTCAGCCTCCGACGCTCCATGGAAAACAACCCCAGCCTGCTCAGCCTCTCCCTATAGCTCAAATCCTCCAACCCTGGCAACATCCTTATAAATCTTTTCTGAACCCTTTCAAGTTTGACAACATCTTTTCCATAGGAAGGAGACCAGAATTGCACGCAATATTCCAACAGTGAATACAACAATTAAAACAGATCCATAGTAGATTTTTAAAAGAAAATTAAATAAAATACGTAGAGAGAAAGATCATTCAGCACAACCAACCTGTGCTGAAGTTCATATTCCACAAGGACACCCCACATTCCATCTATTTTATTTCAGCATTTGTTTTCACACACTTGAACTTTCCTTTTGAAAGCATTTGGACTTGTTGCCTCAATGTCTTCTCATAGTACCAGCTTCTGCTCAATCCATGTAGAAAAATCTCCCAACCTCCATTTTGAGATTCATTACTAGCTATTTTATATTTATGTCCATTTGCTTTGGATTCTGCTACATGCGGAATCATTCTCTCTGTATCTATCACCTCCAACTGAAAAATTCATAACTTTTACATTTCCATCATGTTTCCTCTGAAGAAAAAAAAACTATTCAATCTTTCCAGATTACCATAATTGGATTTATTCAACTGTACTTGTAAATCTTCTTTTCAATTTCCCCAATGCTTCTTCTACTTATAGTATCACACGTGAATAATGGTTTGAAATAAATATTTAAAGAAAATGAAGGCCAAAGGAATTTGAGTAAGTGGCAAGGTCTTTTGCAAATCTAGCACTGATAAGATGGCTCATATTGTCTCCTGTGCTGTAAGGTTCATTGTCTCTAAATATTTTAGTGTCCAACCTCCCTTTCCTTTGAAAGTTCCTTGAATGTGTTGTCACCTATCATATCTGTTCCCATTGTATCCTCAAGGAGGACAGTAGCTAAAGCAAACAACAGT
>NC_057711.1:122064726-122069958 GCF_004010195.1 Chiloscyllium plagiosum | reverse complement strand
ATTATGGTCATAATCAAATCAACTATGAGTTCTTGATGAGTGGAGCAGACTCAACTGACTAAGAGACCTACTTCTGCTGCTATTTTATACAACCTTATGATTATGCAACTGAAACCTATTCTCGCCCTTCATAGCTGTATTTTTAGCTGGGTCTTTCAAATCTGTCTTTGTTTGGGAATTCTTAGGCTTAGAAAGTCACATCTCCAATCTATTGGTAGGATTAACCCGGAACGTGAAAACGAATCATGTGCCTCACCCTCTTTCCATGGATTAGGACTAAACATGGAAACTCAGGAGATCTTGTTGCTTGAATGTTGTTAATTCTACAAATAAACTTGTGTTTTAAACTTGATAGTTCAGCAGTTATGGGTTTTAGAATGCTACCTTTGCAAGCCTTGCACCCTTTCTGCATCTGTAACACTTTATTCTATATTCTATTCTATCACCCTGATATACTTATGTGAGGTATGATTTGTCTTGATAGCATGCAAAACAATCCCTTCACTCTATCTTGATATATGTGACATGAATAAATCAACGCAAACCTCAAAGGTCTAGGCAATTTAAATTCTGTTCATAAATCTAGATTTAAATCCTAGACTTGGTAAGGTTGAACATGCAAGTATATTTGAATAAAACAAGTCTCAAGCAATGACCATCACCAACAAAATGGAATTGAATAATTTCCCCTAGTCACTTGCTTGAAATATTTAAAAAATTGCATTTACTGGCTGAAAATCCCTAATTGATTTTTTTGGTCCAAAGAGGGAATAAAGCCATATTCCAATGGCATGAGCTCTAAGTCAGCCAAGTGCAGTGCCTTTGTACATTCTGAACTTCAAATTAATTATTATATTTTGAAATTAGCCATCAGATGCAGAGAAATGGCTGCCCACAGGAATACTGGATTGACGTTCAGACCTGCAAGCCACAGCATTATCAATGAGCTCAAACAGGCAGTGTCAACACAAGAGGGGAACGAGGCATCTGGATTCCTTGTAGGCCATTATTCCTCTCAGGTGGGCAGGGAGGTAGAACTCAGCCTCACACCAGTGGATGAACAATAGCTAACTGTGCCTGGAATTCATTTTAGGGTACCCTTGAATGCAAACAGCCCTTCCCCTGCTCTGTCAGTGACACCCGCACTTCAGAATGCTACATTGACAGGAAGTCGTCAGGAGTGCCTAAAAGTACTAGAGTGTTATCCCAATGCAGCCCTACTTTTGTAACCTTCTAAATCTTTCTCAAAACTCTTCTTCCAAATGTACACTTCTCCTCCGACATTACACCCTCACTACTGTCTAATCTACATGGCAGCATTCCCTCAATACTATTCTTTTGACAGTGCCATGCTTCTATAGAACGTCCTATTCAACAGTCCAGCTCTCCCTAATTATTACATTGTGACAATGTAGCACTAGCCCCCAGACAATACAGAGGTTGCCCTTCCCAATGTGTTGCCCTTCCCAATGTGCAACTGTCCCATTTGACAAGTTACCACCCTCTTCATGCTACCCCCTGTGCAGCACTCCTCTGCCCTTCCGATCATCACTCTACTCAGTTCAATTGTGCCTCAACATTGCCACCTCCGATTGCTGTCTGAGTGCTCCCTCACAACTGCACGCTGATCAGTTAGTGTTTCTTCAGTACTGATCCTCTGAAATTGCTTTACTCCCTGGATATTGTCCCATTGTACATTGCAGACGTGTCAATTAACAGATCAGAATGGGACTTCAATCCATAAAAATCCAATTCAAGCGAGGGTCTTCTTAGAGAAACAACTGAGTATTAATGGGTCAATATTTGCATTTTTAAACCAGGACTGGATCTTGGAGAAAACAGTGTTCAAAAATATGAAATATTCCATTGCTAAATTTACAAGTAGAATAAACTCATAATTAACACAGTTGTGCAATAAACAGGGTTATGTTTTTGTTCCTTCCCTGAAGGAATGAAATGAGAATAATATTCAGAAACTTTTAACTTTGAGCATAGTTTGGCTTGCATTTCAGCAAAAACCACATTTGTTTTATAACCTGATTGTTCAATCAACTATGAATATATTTAGTGATACAGCAGCCAAATGGTCTCACTGGAGACTTCACCTGACTACAAATGCAGCTCCATTAAATTTCTTAGTACAATGTATCTGTCAGCTGCTGCTATAATTGCTGTTCACTCTTTGGAATTCTTCCTGGGTCATAATAGCCATGTTTTAGTTACATTAACTATAAATAGAATACTGTTGTGGTGTACATAGTATCTTGATGCAGTGGACTTGGTTATAACGGAAAAATGTTTTGATTTTGGATGAACCATTTGAGGTAAAGATAATAAGAGGAATGGGATTTTTGAATTTGTGCAGTCAAGATCTAAGAATTCCACAAATGAAAAATTCAGTCTGCATTTGAAGAAGAAAACAGAACAACTGAGCTATTTACAAATCTGTTTGCCACATCATCCCAATGTTAATTATCGTAAATATGATACAAAGTCTATACACTCCCCCACTCACTCCCAAACTTACATGTTTTCCTCTGTTTCACAAAATACTTGCTTTGTCCACCTTTTCTAATGCTCTTCTTTTCTCTCTTCAACATTCAATTTCAAATATGAACATAACAGATTTCTCGATCCTTTACTTCCTCGCTTTGAATCAATTTTTCTCTTAATTGTTATTCAATCATTTTTTTCCCCTTGATTTTTGCATAAATGCACTTTTCTAAAATCCTTTTGTGTCATGATAGCTACACCTTTTGAGAATGCACATATTACTCGTACTGCTGCATTCATTATATTTTTCCGGTTCATAACTTCAGAAATGTATTCTGTTACATGTCAAATATAATTTGCTTTAAACAAGTCTGTGCTGTCTTTCCTTGATTAGTCCATACATTTAAAGATATACACTTAGCTTCACTGAAGAGAAAAATACTCCAGATTTCACAGCAAAAGAAGAAGACATGGAAAATTGGAAGGACTAAATAGATAAAAATGAGGTGCTCTAAGATTTACAGTAATTTAAGTATGTAGATCACCCAGTTCAGAAGGGATACATCCTAAACTGTCAAGGAAAATAAATCTAGAAAATTGTGAAGGCTCTGTCTGCAGTATTCCAATCCTCCTTAAATACAGAAATAGTGCTGGAAGAATGGAAGGTTGCAAATGTTATCTCTGTTAACAAAATGGAAGGAGGATAAAATGGCAACTCCAGGTCAATCTGTCAGAATGTAGATGATGGGAAACTTTGAGTCAGTACTCTAAGGTGCAATCAAGTTGCCCTTGGTAAGTATAGGTTTAAAAATGAAAAATGACAGCCAGCACTAAATTTCTAAAATCAAACCATGATTATATGATTTGATTGTGTCCTTTACAGAAAGAGAGAATTATTGACACTTTTGTAACTGATGTTATGTATATAGAATTCTAGAAACTGTTTCATAGCAAATAATTGGCTTTGTAAGTAATATTAAAATATATAAAATTAAAGAGGTGAAGGAAAATGAAGAATGTTGCACAATTGTTGAAGGAATAAGTCCACATAAATTGTTAAATACAGCAGATGTGGGAAATCTGAAACAAAACAAAATACTAGAAATACTCAGAGGTGGGTGGGATTTCTGCTTTTGGTGACCTCAGTTGTGTGGAAAGATCTACAAAGGTCACCTAAGCAATTGAAGTGGTTTAGCCCACTCCATTGAACAGAGTCATTCTGACTCGCCACACAATAACAAAGTTCTTTAAAATGTGCAAAAATAGAGGCTCTGGGGCTGCATGAGCAATACTCAAAAGTGCAAGAACATATGTGACACTGTTTTGCTGGGAGTAAGAGATCTTGGTCTTCATTAATAGAAAATATCAAGTTCAGATGCAGGTGAATTTTGCTAAATATTTGTAAGGTCCTGGTTAGCCTCCTACTGAGTATTCTCATCACATTTTCAGCAAGATGTGAGGGTTTTTAAGCTCCAAGTTTAGATTGGAAAAGTCGAGTCATTTTTTTCTTGAAGCAAAGAAGATTGAGTGGAGATTTGATGGCAATGTATAACATCGTCCATCTTTATATAGACCTCTCAAAAAAAACTTGTTCCCATCACCTGATGATATAAGAACTAGAGAACACAGACTTAAGGTTTGTGTAAGAGATACAGATAGGAGGAAATGCAAGGACAATTTTGCTAAACAGTAAATGGTAATGGTCTGGAATATATTGCCCAGAAAGGTGGTGGAAACAGAGATGACCAATGATTTCAAAAGCAAATTGGATATATACATGAAAGAATTAAATTTGTTGGGCAATAGGAATAGAGCAGTGGAATGGGACGGACTGAATTACAACAGGAGGAAATAGCATTGACATATAGGTATTCATCTGTGCCATAAATTATTCAGCACTCTTCAGGTCACAATGTTTTAGATGCTTCAATCATAATTATTTTCCTAATCAGCTACTGCAAGATCCATCATAGACACATGATATAGAACATCGAATCTTTAACTATTTTACTCTGTAAAATCACTTCACTGGAAAAATATTGAAAGTACTTCTAAATTAATTAGTTTGCTAAGGACTTGATTACTAATTTGTAATTTTTTTTTCTCTTTCCCTCACTCATTTTGTAGTTAATTTATTTGCAATTATAATCCTATCCAGTAGAAAATGCAGCCTAACCAAATGCGTCACTCTCTATATGATGTCAATGGCAGTGGGAGATCTACCAATCATTGTCACTGATGTTATACTATAAATGATTGGCTATTATTATCAATGTTTTGTTTCATATCACATCCATGTATTGCCCCTTTTTTGTTTGGTAAGCTTCAAGTCAGGATTGCTCAGTTTGGCTAACAGCAATTTTTGTCATGATTCGGAGATGCCAGTGTTGGACTGGGATGTACAAAGTTAAAAATCACACAACACCAGGTTATAGTCCAACAGGTTTAGTTGGAAGCACACTAGCTTTCGGAGCGACGCTCCTTCATCAGGTGATTGTGGAGGGCTCGATCGTAACACAGAATTTATAGCAAACATTTGCAGTGTGATGTAACTGAAATTATACATTGAAGAATTGATTGTCTGTTAAGCCTTTCATCTGTTAGAATACAGTGATAGTTTCACTTCTTTCATGTGTAAATCACAAAACCCTTTTTTTAAAGTTGCATTCTCGGGTTAGCTGTTAACAGCTGTATTCTAACTGTATTCTAACAGATGAAAGGCTGAACAGACAATCAATT
>NC_057711.1:122024083-122063276 GCF_004010195.1 Chiloscyllium plagiosum | reverse complement strand
ATACACACAGACGCGCACACAGACACCCACACACACCCTTATAGACACACGGACTCCCACACATGCACCCCCTTACAGACTTAAGTCACTCCCTACACACACACACACACACTTTCTCACACTCACAACCCCCACCCCAGACACACATACACAGGCAGACAAAGACCCACATGCACACATATATATTGTGTGTGGTGAATTTTTTTGGTACAAAGTTACATTGCACCTTGCTCAAAAACCATATAGATTCATGTCGAACTCTGAGCTCAAAAACTGCATGAATTTATGTAAATCTCTGTTATTTCACTTTTTAGATTGGAATCAATCTAAACATCAGGTCATAGACAGAGAACACAGGGGGCTAACACCTTCAACACATTGTCTAGCTATCACCATTGTTAACTACTAACCTGAGAATGCAACTTTAAACAAAAGGGTTTTGTGATCTACACATGAAAGAAGTGAAACTATCACTGTATTCTAACAGATGAAAGGCTTAACAGACAATCAATTCTTCAATGTATAATTTCAGTTACATCACACTGCAAATTTTTGCTATAAATTCTGTGTTATGATCGAGCCCTCCACAATCACCTGATGAAGGAGCGTCGCTCCGAAAGCTAGTGTGCTTCCAACTAAACCTGTTGGACTATAACCTGGTGTTGTGTGATTTTTAACTTAGTAATTTTTGTGTTTAATTGTTTCATTGCTATTTGTTGCCAGCAGTTGAAAACAAAATTTTGTACTGAGAGGATTGTGGCCATTGTTATCATGGTTGCATGTACATTCTTCTGTTTAAACTATACTCATTGGTACTTTGTTAGTTACATATCCAGGACCAAATGCAAAATGCAGTGGAACTGCATTATAAAGCTAAGAAAAACCTTTCCACACCAGAATCATGAATAGCATTCATTTGGCTCTATCGCATCTTCACCCCATTGCTCCCATTTGGTTTAATTCTCCTGTTTCATGTTCTGACTGTCAGAAATATTTTAGTGGCAAGTAAAGTTTGAAGAGCACCCAGAGGATTTAATGATGAAGAAAATTACAAAAATATGGAGATAGCAAATCGTAAATTATCCATCATTTTATTTTTAACCATGTCTGGTAGCTTTATAGTGTTATGGAAGATGTACAACATATATTTCTTGTACGTGCGATCACAGATGTTTTCTATCGTATGAGTTTCAATGATTCTTTATTTCAGAATCAGCAAGCTGCAATTATGCTTCACGTTCAGACTTCATGCACAAATTCATGCATTTACACAGTTGCTGGGCTAACTTCAGAAAGCAAATAATAAATGTGGTTAAATCTGTTTACCTTATTTTAAAATTCATTCATTGTAATAACAACAGAAGGAACATATATAACTAAATTCATCGCCCAATTCTACCTAATCTATATCTGCACCCACACTGCATTGTGTTTCACATTCAGATTAATTATAGAAAATACCAGAAGACTTTTTTAAAAATCATTTTTGTACAGGTGACGCAAATTAAAACATGTATGTAGAATTAGAAAACATGTATTTAAGGTATTTAGTATTTTAAGACATATTTGGAACATGACGCTGGCATTTTGTTATCATTTTATTCTTTCCATTCTCTTGTCATACTGGTGTTTAAAAAAAGGCTCAATGTTTCAGGTATCAGTTCAGCAGATTTTTTTCTTGTCAAATTAATTCACAATGTGAGTATTGTTAACCAGAACTTGAAATGTTGAGCTGTGGGCTTTCCTCTTTACCACTGCAGTCCATGTCATGAAAGTGCTTCCACAGTGTGGTTGGTAGGAAAGGCCAAAATGATAAGATCGTTGAAAGGTTGCAGGACAGAAGAAGGACCTTGTATTGAGCCCGCTGGGGCTGCTCGTGGCCAAAAGCACCACAAGATGGTCGAAAGCAGTTTTCAGTTGACTTAGAATAGTTTGTTCAGTGTGGTTTCTAATGAAGTAAATCATCAGTTTGAACCATAGTAACTCTACAGACAGAATATAGCCAAGGTAACAAGATTAAAGATAATATACTAAGGGTCCTGTTCTAGACATGCAGTTGCAGTTGTTTATACAGAACTAGTTGGATAAGGGCACCCATGTGTATGCCAACTGAAAATGTTCATATCCTGGTTAATTTAACATTTGAAATAAATCACAATTACATTTACAGATAATCATAGTTATAGATTTCAAATTAGTTATATAACATTTGACATATAAACTTTAAAAAAAGTATTAAGCAGTAAAGAGATTCCACTAAAAATCCAATTAACAAGTCAATTGTAGACAATACGGGAAGCCCCCACAGGGAGGATCGAAGTGCAGGTGTAGAAGTCAACAGCATTGGAATGTGATTAAATACACCACGTATTGTGCAAGCCCCAAGGATAAAGATAAGAGTGTCAGGTAAATACCATGAAATCATGGAAAACTTAATAATAATATAATTGGTCTGTAATTGCCAATGGCAGGCTGAAAACAGATATGTAAACATGCATGTTGTTTCATTGTTCATTGAAGAAGAGTCTGACCTTCAGAGGTTTCTTGCCACTGGTGTAATTTCAATAAACACTCTGATGCTAAAAGTGAACTCTGGGTGTCAAGTGACCTATTTAGTCATTCTGCCTCAACACTTGCTTTCTGTCCCTGTGGCCCCACAACCCACCAAGATATCTGTACTGCTGCAATTCTGGCCTCTTGAGGATCCCAATTTTAAATGGCTGCAATAGCGTTGGTTATATCTTTGTTGCCAAGATACCAATTTCTGGAGTACCCTCCCAACATCTTTACTTCACCTTCCTCCTTTTAAAGAGAATCCTTAAAACCTACCTCTTTGACAAACGGTTATCATTACACAGAATATCACCTTATGACTTTGTCATACTTCACATCACAATGTTCCTGTGAAGTTCATTGCTACAGTTTAATAAAAGAAAGTAAACTGTATGTTGCAGAATTGGTTTTGCTGTACCTGCATGCGAACAATTTGTAAATCATCTATAAAGACATCTACATCCCTCTGTACCACAACATCTTAACACATTAAAAATTGCATTGTGCATTATCACACATGCACCAGCAGAGGGAATCTGCTTAAGAATAAAATGAAAGAAGCATTCTTTAACAGTTCATGCAGTTCTGATTCCAAATATCTCTCGCTGAACAATCAGTTTCTGTCCCAAGAGCTTCATGATACTGAGAGGATGGTGAGAGATAAGAACCATTGCTTTCAGTTATTAATTCTCTGGAGGTGTTTGTCTACTTTCTACAGACAAGACCTCATTTTAAATTGGAAATTTAGGTGACATGCCACTGTTCTGTTTTGGATAGACACAAGAGGCACTCCATCTTGGGTTGAGTACCAATAAAGCTGACACTTCAGCACAAAATTCCACACATACACTTACACACTCCAAACACACACATACTACAAAAATAACCTTCAAAACTTTCAGCACAGGTTTCACCACTGAATCAAAGATTATAGTGCTGTCTATGTCCAAATATAGATGTTTATTCTGCATCACCATTTTTGAGAAAGTCCTATTCAATGAGTAGCACATTCATTTACAGTCAGCAGAGTGTTGTTCTGGTCACATTTATTAATTAGTGTACTTGTTTTAGATAGAAATGCAGTACGATACTATTGTGCTCTTGGCTTGCCATAATCATGTACCCTCCAACATGAGGCATTGCCAGATTTGGTGGGGGGGAGGTGAAGATGTATCTATCTTGCAGCCAGTTTCAAAAAAGAGAGGGGAGAAAGAAAACAGTGGGTACTGGATTCAAGCATAACATTATGGCAGAAGTGGAATTGAAATTTAGTGTTGGAACACTCTACTCAGCCCCATGAACACTGCTAAAAGCCACTAAAAGGCACTGAAAAGGGACAAAGAAGCAGTCTACAGCTGAAACACGAGATAAGACATGGGCAAAAGTTCATATGAAATAGAATTAGTTGTTTTTCAATTTGCAATGGTAGAATTATGAAATTGTGACCAATTTATTTAATGAGCCAGAGCAGCTATGAATAGTTACACTGTTATCATTTTGGGGAAGGTTTGTTTCAAAGTGTAATCCTCCCTCATTCTGTCTGAAGAAGAGGGAAAAAGCAGGTGTCAGAAATAAAAAGCCTTGACAATATGCTTTGATGGCCTCCTTCTTTAGAGACCGCAATTTCCCTTCCCCCGTGGTTAAAGATGCCCTCCAACGCATCTCATCCACATCCCGCACCTCCACCCTCAGATCCCACCCCTCCCATCATAACAAGGACAGAACGCCCCTGGTGCTCACCTTCCACCCTTCCAACCTTTGCATAAACCAAATCATCCGCCGACATTTCCACCACCTCCAAATGGACTCCACCACCAGGAATATATTTCCCTCCCCACCCCTTTCTGCCTTCCACAAAGACTGTTCCCTTCGTGACTACCTGGTCAGATCCACGCACCGCAACAACCCACACTTCCGTCCTGGCACCTTCCCTTGCCACTGTAGGATTTGCAAAACTTGCGCCCACACCTCCTCTCTCACCTCCATCCGAGGCCCCAAAGAAGCCTTCCATATCCATCAAAGTTTTACCTGCACATCCACCAATATCATTTATTGTATCCGTTACTCCCAATGCGGTCTCCTCTACATTGGGGAGACTGGACACCTCCTAGCAGAGCACTTTAGGGAACATCTCTGGGACACGCACCAATCAACCACACCGCCCTGTGGCCCAACATTTCAATTGCCCCTCTCA
Organism: Chiloscyllium plagiosum; assembly: GCF_004010195.1. NCBI lineage: Eukaryota > Metazoa > Chordata > Chondrichthyes > Orectolobiformes > Hemiscylliidae > Chiloscyllium > Chiloscyllium plagiosum. The sequence goes on along the minus strand of NC_057711.1, from coordinate 122,058,529 downwards.
CTCAGCCAAGGACCACTCCACCCTCCTCCCTGACCTATCACCTTCATCCTCTCCCCCACTCACCTATTGTATTCTATGCTATTTTCTCCCTACCCTCACCCTCCTCTCATTTATCTTTCCACCCTTCAGGCACTCTACTTGTATTCCTGATGAAGGACTTTTGCCTGAAATGTCGATTTTACTGCTCCTCGGATGCTGTCTGAACTGCTGTGCGTTTCCAGCACAACTCTAATCTAATCTTTGGTTTCCAGCATCTGCAGTCATTGTTTTTACCTAACATGCTTTGATTCCCAAGCGAATGCAATCTGAGATTCCACCGTGGAAACACCAGTACTGAGGAAGGATGAGATTACTATCAGGAAAGAGATCAACATGAGAGGAAGTGTTGAGGTTGTAACTCAGCAGCTAAAACATGCTCGTGGAAATATAGACCAAGCCTTGATAGACAAACCAGCTGAAGGGACCGAATGATCATGGACAACGGGAAGGAAGCAGATACTATGGAGGATTTTGCACAAAAGAAAAATCAGTTATGTCCAGCGTGAACAAAGGAGTATTTTCACTCAAGAAGGTGATTAATTTTGCACACAAGTGTATGATTACAAGGAAGTGCAACAAGATACAGATGAAGAGAGTCACCAAACTCGAAATGTTAACTCTGCTTTCTTCCCAACAGTTCTGATTTTTGTTTAAGATACAGATGGCAACTGGAGGGATATGTCAGCTGGAAATTCTGATTAATCACTCTGCAACCATTTTAATGGGAATCAAGGGATAAACTCTCTGCTGGTTGGATTCATATCTGGCACATAGGAAGATGGTGATGGTTATTGAAGTCAATCATCTCAACTCTAGGATATCTCTGCAGGAGTTCCTCAGGGTAATGTCCTAGGCTGAACCACCTTCAGCTGATTCTTAAATGATCTTCTCTCCATCATAAGAGCAGAAGTGGGGATGTTCACTCATGATTGCACTATGTTCAGCGGCATGTGTGACTCCTCATAAACTGAAGCAGGCAATGTTCAGAAGCAACAAGATCTGGACAATATCCAGGCTTGGACTGACAAGTGGAAGTAACATCACACCACATAAACTTTAGACAATAACCATCACCAATTGCCATTCCCAATCACTCGCTAACAAGTATCATTGTCCTCCTCAGAAATTCTGTCACTGGTCACTATGGATCCTTGCATGGCTAATAACTCCAATCCGAGAGCCCCATCTGACATATGGCAGTGTTTTCTGGAGGGTGGAAGTAGTCCTTGGCCTAGGGATCCTTTCTCCAATTGCTTTTCCATATTTCCTCTCACCTACAGGGGTTTGAAGATTTGTCATTTCATGCGGGAGTTTCCTCCGAGTCAGATTTTTCTAAACAAGAGCCTCCCACATGTTGACACCTAAATATATTTCTTAAGGGAAGCCTTCAGGGAGTCTCTGAAGCACTTCTTGTCTTCTGCTCTCCTTCAAGTGCCTTCTTTGAGCTGGATGAAAATTTACTTTGGCAGTCAGAACTCAGGCTTCCTATCATGATCTGCCCAACACAGTGGTTTTTTGATCATGGCCTCTCTGCTAGCACTGTTAGCCACCTCAAGAACTATAAGTTAGTTTACCAGTGCTCCCAATGATGCATAGATTCTGTCTCAAACAAACAACGTTAATGTCAATTCAGCGTTTTGAGGTAGCGTCTATACCTAGTCCAAGTTTTGGAGCTATTTAGAAGACTCAGGATGAGTGCCTTGTACAAGAATCTTGGTATCAGCACGGATGACACAATCATCAAAATCTCTCGTCCTTAGGTGTCCAATTGCAGTGATTCAACATTGATGGGTACAATGTCAGCCGTAGATGAGAAGTAGCTTGAAATGGTAGGGAAGGATTTCTCTGTTAATCATAAAATGGAGAAATGGACTGGAACTTGACCTGAGACAGAATGCTAAAAACAATTGAGTCTTATTGAGATTGAGGCAGAGACAAACTCTTCAGTATGCTTCCATAAAGGCATTATGCAGTGATTAAAAAATTCGTTCTGAGAGAGGAGAGATAACATCGTCATCAGCATACTGAAGTTCCACAAGTGAGGTCAGTGTCAATTTCTTCTTGGATATCAATTGGTTGAGATTGAAATGTTTTCCAGCCCCTGTGTGGGCAATGAGCACACCACTAGGAAGCTTGTTCTTGACAGGATGAAGAATGGTGGTAGTGAAGATAGAGAAAAGAATGGAGTTGATTTCACATCTCTGCTTGGCCTCAAAAAAGGGTTCTATCACATTATTATTAGGGGAGGACCATTGCTGACATCTTGCCATGAAGGAGGAGATGGAGAATGATGATGAATTTCACTGGACAGGATCTTCCCTGATGATGACACCAACAACAGAATCAAAAGGTCAGTTCAATAAAGACCATGTGGAGTAGTTGGTCTTGATCCTGGAATTTCTCCTGGATGTGCTGAGCAGTGAAAATTATGTCCATAGTTTCAGTGATTGTCAGGAGCCACACTGACTTTCAGACAGGATTTCCTCAAACTGGAAGGAGGCACGTAGTGAGGATCCAGGCAATGAGCTTCCCAACAATAGAGACTAGGAGGATTCCACTGCAGTTCCCAGAGTCCAATTTGTCTGACTTCTTGAAGATGGTGGCAAAAGCAGCATCCCTGAAATCGGCAGGGATTTCTTTGCTCCAGATTTTCAGGAACAGTTGATGGAGATGATGGGTAAACTCTGCTCCTCCAAGTTTGAAATTCTCTATTGGAATCCTGTCTACTCCTGCCACTTTTTCATTCTTCCTGTGTCTAATGGAGGCTTCAACTTCTGTCACACTGGGTGGGAGGTCCAAGATCTTTGATAGGGAGCTGAGAGACTGTTTGAGAAGGTGGGACAAGCAACTTATATTTCTAAGTTAGACTTACTCAAAGGAAACTGGCAGATGCTTTTATCTGAAAGAGTGAAGACAATTTCTCTTTTGTAACACTGAATGGGCTATACTAATTTAAAGTCATGCCATTTGGTATTAGAAGTGCACCAGCCACATTTCAAAGACTAACTAATAGAGTCATTTCTGGATTACCCAATTGTGTGGTATACATCGGCAACCTGATGATACTTAGTCATCCCTGAAGGAATATTTGTAACATTTATCGGAATTATTCGATTGACTTTGGGAGGCAGGCTTGGTGATAAACCTGTCTAAGAGTGAATTCTCCAAAGCCCAAGTCATTTTCCTGGGCCATGTTATCTGACATGGACAGAATGGCCCCACAGAATGTGAAAACTAAGATAATTGGAGAGTTTTCCATAGTATTTTTGAAGACAGCAGTACTCTGATTTTTGGGATTGAGTGGACATTATCGGAAATTCATACCGAATTTTAGCAGTTTGGTTGCTCTGCCAACTGACATATTGATGATTGCAAGAAATTTTATTGGACAGCACACTCTCAGAAGGCATTTTACAGCCTGAAAGCTGTGGTAACTACTGCCCCAGTATTAGCCACACCTAATTACGCAAAGCCATTCAAGGTGCCTATTGTTGCACGTGATATGGGTGTTAGTGCAGTACTCTTACAAGACAGTAGCGAGAAGATAGAAAGTCAATTTGGATATTTTTCCCGGAAATTGAACATTCATCAACAACAGTATTGCACAATTGGGAAAGAGAACTTGAGCTTGGTGTTGGCATTACAACATTTCAACATTTATATTACCAGTAATGGGTCTGAAACAATTGCTTATAGTGGTTTATAAAATCATGAGGGGCATGGATAGGATAAATACACAAAGTCTTTTCCCTGGGGTGGGGAATTCCAGAACTAGAGGGCATAGGTATAGGGTGAGAAGGGAAATCTATAAAAAGGACCTAAGGAGCAACCTTTTCACGCAGTAGATGGTACATGTATGGAATGAGCTGCCAGAGGAAGTGGTGGAAGCTAGTACAATTGCAATATTTAAAAGGCAACTGGATGGGTATATGAATAGGAAGGGTTTGGAGGGATATGGGTCAGGTGCTGGCAGGTGGACTAGATTGGGTGGGGATATCTGGTCGACATAGACAAGTTGGACCAAAGCATCTGTTTCCATGCTGTACATCTCTATGACTCTATAACTCTATGTATATACTGATCATAGCCCATTAAAGACTTTTGGAGAAATTTAAGGACAAAAATTCCAGACTGTTTAGTTGGAGATGATTACTGCATTAAATTTGAAAATTATACACGTGGCAGGACAGGAAAATGTAACTGCTGACATATTGTTGAGACTTAGATGGAGACAGACGGAGGCATTCGGTGGTAGGACTGAAATAGAATATAATAGTGATTATTTGCATGGTTATAATCAATCTGATGTATATGGGTTATAATGTTTGAAAAGAGTAAGACTGAGTGCTTTTAAAATGAAGCAATATTTGTTTATTGATGGTTCTTTTTTTAAGGAGGTGGACGTGTAACCATGTTGACACCTTAACATGGTTATTTTGTCCTTTTTTTTAATAAGAGATTGTAAAGACAGAGGTACCAAAGAGTTTAGGGAGTTTTACAGTTGAATAATGGAAGGGGAGTGGCCAGTTCTCTCAGTTCAGGTTTTTTTCTCTAGTTTCTTTTAGCTGTAGCAGTCACAAGATTAGAGAGTCCGGGAGTGTTGCAAGCTTCAGTGAAGGATTCCTCTGAAATCTCTTCCTGGATGCTGCTCCCTCCTGGCTGTAAGAATCTGTGTTTGAAGTTACCTTTTTGCCAAGGAGTGTGCTTATGGGATGTTACTGTACTGGAACAGTTAATTCATTAAGTTGCTGTATCAGGTTGGTTAAGTTTTCCAATAGTTAAGTTATTCTAAATTCCGTTTTCTTTTGTTCGTGGTTCAACTGTAGTGTTTAAATAAACTATGTTTTGCTTAAAGCCGAGTGGTTTGACCTGTTGCATCACACCTGAAATATCCATCTCACATTTGCCTTTAAAATAAGAAAATGTTAGGGTCTAGGCTACCTTCTTAAAATATTTTGAGGGGGTCAGGCTTGGTCCATAACACAGTCTCTTGCTCATGTGGCATGAACAGAATAGATCTTGAAGAAAGCTGCTCCAATTCAAGAGCAAAACTCTATTCCTACCTAACAGTCTAAAGCTAGGGACTTCTAGATCTCAATCCTGTCCACAATATCTTTCGCTGATCAGCTCAAGGTTCGTGTTGTAAGTAGGGGGTGAATTCATCTAGGTAGACACCTTGTATGGGATTCCTTTCAACATGGGAATGCTGGTACACATCAGCAGAGACAGTCCATGACAGAAAATCAATCCAGTTCCAGTGATAAGGAAACTTCAACACCCTGGGATCTCCCTCATGTTGAAGCCTTCATTTGCCATTGCAGCTGTTGATATCACATGAGTATCTTCCACCTGGATCAAAATTGAGGATTTGTCTCGGATTGTGCTTTGTCTGGTGGTTTCCCTCCAACTATGCCATCATCGGTGGCCCTGCCAGACGTTGAGAACTCCTGAAAGCAGCATCGCTCTTGGGATCAATAGAACGATCAAGCCTCTCCACCGCAGTAAGGTGACAATCCACGGAATCCACAAAAAAAACTATTTCCAATAAAAGATAATCAAACCACCCCCCAGTGACATTCAATGATGTTGTTACCATCACTGAATCCTCCACTATCGACATCCTGGAAGTTAACATTGACCAGGAACTCAACTGGACTCACCATATAAATAATTATCGTGCTAGGAATAATCTAGAAATTAACTCACTTCCTGACTCTGCAAAGCGTGTCCGCAGTCTACAAGGGACAAATCAGGTGTGTGACAGAGTATTCTCCATTTGCCTAAATGAATGCAGCTCCCACAATGCGCAAGAAGCTTGACACCATCTAGGTCAAAGCAGCCCATTTTAATGGGTTTACATCCACAAGCATCTACTCCCTCCACCACTGACGCTCAGTAGCAGCAGTTTGTACTATCTACAAGATGCACTGTAGAAATCACCAGAGATCAGTAGACATCACCATCCAAACCCATAGCCACCTCCATCAAGAAGGACAAGAGCAGCAGATATGTGGGAACACCATCAGCTGAAAATTCCCCTCCAAGCCACTCCTAACCTGACTTGAAAATATATTGTTGTTCCTTCAGTGTTGCTAAATCAAAAACCTGGAGTTTCCTACATAATGGCATTATGGATCTACTTACCGCACCTGCACTGTAGCAGTTCAAGAATACAACTCACCGTCACATTCGTATAGGCAACAAATTCTAGTTGGACAGCAATGCCCATTCCCCATACACGAATAAAATAATATAGAAAAGGTTGGCTCAGTCACATTGCTAGATGATAAATGGTTTGTGATTTTTGGAATGAAGACTGCAGAAGCAAAACATCAAATTAACATAATGCTGTCAGAAAGACATCCATGTTACATGCAAGATCATAACATTCAGAGGCTTATACAAAGTGTCTCAACATGCTAATCGAAAAGTGAAAATTTCATAAGTAAGGTCAATGCATACTTGTGCCAAGAGAATCAAATACTCAGTCAGATACGATGACAAGAACAAAACTCATGCAGTTGCCGATCATCTCACCTGAAGTAAGTCCAAAGCTTGAATTCACAACCCTCAATGTGCCAAAGAAGATTTATAATGTATTGCAACACTAAACTATTAAATGTAAAACAGATGCCAAAGGAGTATAAGAATGAGTTTTCAATTCTCGGATGCCTTCTTGGAAAATAACATCAAATGTAGATGAGTGTAAAACAGGATTTGCTGAGAAAAATTCTAGGTGCCCTCAAGGCGAACCTGAAGAAACAAGGTAGAAGAGCTTGGAAAGGAGCGAACTATCAAGAAAGTGACATTTCCTACAAAATAATTTAGCAACATGATTGCAGTAAAAGAAAAATTGGAAACCTGACTATATGCATCAACCCAAGGGATCAAACTTAAATGTGATGTGATTTCACTACCTCATGTTAACTATTGAAGAAATTTTGCTACAACTTACTACCCTAGATGTAGATGTCTGTGCTGTCAGATGAAGTTGGATGAAAGCAATATTCTGGATGCCATTCAGAAAATACAATTAGTTCCGTGTGCTTTCCCATGGTTCCAGAAGTGTATCAAAGCAGACAACATGAGATTGTCTGTGTTGTTCCTGAAATGAAATAGTGAATGATTTATTAGATTATGCATGTGGTGACACCAGAGGAAGCTGCAATTGTTGTATAATATATTGAAAATGGAATTTATAATTTTGTCTACTTGAGGCTCCCACACAGACATGTACAAGCTGATTGAGTCTTCTGAAATTCTTCAGAAGAAGTAATTTTAAAAATCAAGTTTCGCAACAAATGCAATTCTAATTGTACATGGGTCTGGCTGAAAACATGACTTTCCCAAAAAAATCACAGCATTCTGAATACTTATCCCACTTAAATACTACTTTGCTTTCCTGATTTTCCTATCAAAGTGTAGCTTAATTTTTCTCATAATATTTTACATCCACTCAATGTAGATTCATTTAGCCCATCGATATCCTTAGCAGACTTGGTGTCCTCACTGTTTGTTTTCCTATCTAGTTTATATCAACCGCTCATTAAACTATAATACACTGTCTCGTCACACGTACAAACTGCAAATAGTTGAGATCCCAGCATCGGTCCTGCTGTACTTCACTAGTTTACTAACCTGAAAATTATCCATTTATTCCAACACTGCCTACCTAACAGGAAACAATATCTATCCATGCTGTTATACTACTCTCAATACAGTCAGCTATTGGCTACTGGCATAATCTTTTATGTGGCACCTTATCAAATGCCTTTTGAAAATACACCTTCATCACCAAATGCAAATTCTTTGTTCAGCATGATTTGGAGATGCTGGTGTTGGGCTGGGGTGTACAAAATTAAAAATCACACAACATGAGGTTATAGTCCAACAGGTTTATTTGGAAGCATTAGCTCCACAACCACCTGATGAAGGAGCAGTGCTACAAAAGCTAGTGCTTCCAAATAAACCTGTTGGACTATAATCTGGTGCTGTGTGATTTTTAACTTTGCTCAACATGGTCACTACAACCTTGAAGTACTTCAACAAATGTTCTCTAGCATGATTGTCATTTCATAACAAGGTGCTGGCACGGCTGGATTATGTTATTTTTTAAATATCTAGGCAGTTTCCTTAAATTTAGGTTCTTGAATTTTCCCAATGACTGATATTAGGCTAACTGACATAGTAGTCTGGATTTTCTGTTAGTCGGAGAGACAGTTACTATTCCAATGTTGATAGAAGTTGCAGAGAGGGATCCTGAAGAATTTTCCATTGTAGAAGACTCTGAAGGAATTGCCTATGAAATTGAAGGGTTTGCAGGGCAATTCTCATAGGGCTGGAACCCTCTGGAAGACTCCCTTTAAAAAAAATCAGAGAATTCAGACGGGTTTGATAAAATTAAATAAATACATACTCAGGAGGAATTAGACTATTAAACGCGTAGTCTGACACCTGAGTAACTGTTCAACTGACCCTAGACCTACTTCACATCCCATTCTTTTCCCAGACCGTTTCTGAATGGGCCCCCTCCTGGAACCAACATCATCACCCCACTCAAAACCCAAAAAGCCCATTCCCTCACACTAGACCCAACACTATTTCATTTGGTCCAGAATTGATCCCTGAGATCCCTGAGAAATCAATTCCCTTTACCCACTCAAAACTCACTCCCTTCCTTATTCCAAATGCAGACACCCCCATTGTCCACTCTGGACTGGACCTCTGAAATCATACCTTTTCTACACAAACTGGGCTTGAGCCCCTTTCACCTACTCCAATTCCCCACTTTCACATGTTTTAGACCTAGTCCTCAGGGAGCTGAACAATCCTCTGAAACACTATATCTAAGAGCAGACCCACCACCCACCCCTTCTAAGAACTCTGTGGGTCCCAGCTTCCACCTTTGCCCACTGTCCAACCCAACTCCCCACCAGACTTGATACTGTGTCCCCTAGACCTGATTTCCTCATCCAACCCTATATACTCTAACCATTGCACCACTTCCCTAACTGTTGCTTTGTTGCATTTTGGCACACTACCTACCTTTTACTCTACCAGTTGACATCTACCTACCTAGTGATCTACTCCTTTCCCACTTGACACACTATCCATCTGGCAACCTATTTACCTGGAACCTTGGCAGTCAACCAAGCAGACACCTATGTACCTGGTACATCTGTTATGCTATCCTCGCAGCTGCTTAACCTTAGGTTTAACTCATCTATTTAGCATTTGACAGCAGCTGCCTAAGTAGCTCTCTGTGATTCTGGAACTTTAAACTTTAGGATAGGGTAGCCGACTGTTGAGAACTATACACTATGAGAGAACTGCCAGAATGAAAATGCTACTCTGTATTTCTGAAGGAGCCATATTAGTAATCTCCCAGAAATGCAGATGCTCTCCCTTCTTATGTTACAAGAGTAAGGTGTTGGGTAGCATTCTTGAGAGAGTGCCACTCCTTGGGAAAGTTTCCTACTTTATGTCTCTCTCCTTTCCTGAAAAGAGGTATTACATTTATGGGTTTCCAGTCTGCTAAGAACTCTCCAACATTTATGGAATTATGGAACATTACAAAAAATGCATCCATCATCTCTGCATCTTTTATGATGCTAAGATGCAGGCCATCGGGTATGGAGGACTTGTCAGCCTTTAGGCACATTAGCTTTCCCCTACTTCTTTAAAATTCATTGATGGAATGTGGATGTTGCTGGTTGGGATAGAATCATTGCCCAATCCTAGTTACCTTTGCGAAAGTGGAATTGAGTTGCTTTCTTTAACTACTGTAGTCCACTTGTGGTATGTACACTCAATGCCATTACTGAAGGAATTCTAGGCTTTTGACCCATGACACTGAAAGAACAGTATATTTCAAAGTCAGAATAATGAGTAGTTTGGAGTAGTATTGGTGTTCCCCTGTATCTGCTGCACCTGGCCTTCTAGATAGTGGTTTTGAGTTTGGAAGGTCTTGTTTTAAAAGCTTTGGTGATTATAGTAGATGACACACACTGCTGCCATTGTATGTCATTGGTGAAAGGACTCAATTTTGGCAGATATAATGCCAGTTTAGCAGGCTGCTTTGTCCTGGATGGTGTCAAGTTTCTTGAGTGTTGTTGGAGCTGCACCCATCCAAGCAAATGGGTGTATTCAACCAGATTCTCAGCTTATGCCTTGCAGATGGTTTACAGGCTAAGAGAATTTGAAGATGAGTTATACACTACAGGATTGTTAGTCTCTGATCTACATTTGCAGCCATAGTATTTTTATGCCAAGTCCAGTTCAATTTCTGGTCAATGGTAACCTTCAGAATGATAGCAGTTATTTTAAGACTTAGTTTGATCAGTAGTAGGGCTGCCATATTAACTAATCACAAAATGACCTCCCATATCTGGTTAACTACATCTGATCTCTTTCCGGCCACTAATTATGAGAAGTTGTAGGCTGACCTACAATCAGCATATAAGGTCAACCTGTGATTCAAAATAATGGATAATCTTTGACAAAATAGCTGTTCTACAACAGAATGTATAGACAATAGACAATAGACAATAGACAATAGGTGCTGGAGTAGGCCATTCTGCCCTTCGAGCCTGCACCGCCATTCAATATGATCATGGCTGATCATTCCTAATCAGTATCCTCTTCCTGCCTTATCTCCATAACCCTTAATTCCACTATCTTTGAGAGCTCTATCCAACTCTTTCTTAAATGAATCCAGAGACTGGGCCTCCACTGCCCTCTGGGGCAGAGCATTCCACACAGCCACCACTCTCTGGGTGAAGAAGTTTCTCCTCATCTCTGTTCTAAATGGTCTACCCCGTATTTTTAAGCTGTGTCCTCTGGTTCGGCACTCACCCATCAGCGGAAACATGTTTCCTGCTGCCAGAGTGTCCAATCCTTTCATAATCTTCTACGTCTCAATCAGATCCCCTCTCAGTCTTCTAAACTCAAGGGTATACAAGCCCAGTCGCTACAGTCTTTCAGTGTAAGGTAATCTCGCCATTCCAGGAATTGACTTCGTGAACCTACGCTGCACTCCCTCAATAGCCAGAATGTCTTTCCTCAAATTTGGAGACCAGAACTGCATACAATACTCCAGGTGTGGTCTCACATAAATTCACGTAAATGTACTTTCACGTAAATAAGTAATTCCTGTTGCACTTCAGATGGGTAAATGGTATTAATTGTTCTGGCACATGGATCCCCAGTAAGACCATCATTAATATTCATCCTTAATGGCCCTTGAAAAGCTGGTGATGAACCATCTTCTTGAACCACTCCAGTCCATGCGCTGCAGGTACACTCACAGTTCTGCTATTTTGGAAGTTCCATGATTTTCATCCATCAACAGTGAAGAAGTAGTGATATAGTTTGAAGTTAGGATGCTGTGTAAGGTGAAGGGGAAGTTACAGGAGCAATGATTGCTGCTTTTGTCTTCTGGGTGATTGAGGCTGTGGATTTGGAAGCTGCTGTCAATGAAGTCTTGACAAGTTGATGGATGAATATCAGATTAATGAAGTGGAAACAGTTGTTACCAACTCTGGATTGAATTCAGTTGTTTCCTTTATTTAATATTTGAGGTAAACATATACTTCACACCATTTTTGAACTGTTCTCTGAACTTGGATTGTGTAACAGCATAAATAAATGTGTTTGTGCAGCAACTAAGATTCTGCAGCATTGCTCCAACATATGCGAAAATATACAAAGAATTGTTATAATCTGTAGGATTTGCCCCTGCAACAGTATAATAGAAGAATTCTATTACGTATGTCAGCCACAGAGCTATGAAACTGCCAGATATGGCAAAGAGTAAAATCACAGACTTCCTTCTACTCTCCATTTCCGAATCATTGCGATTCTGTCCCTTGCTCTGACCTCTCAGTCCCTTACGGACCCGACTGGCCACTAAAATATGCCTGACTGTTAGAGCATTGAGCAACAGAATTAAAGCAAATGGGAACAATGGGTTTAGAATAGTATCCAACCAGTCAAATCCCACCCATTCAGGCTGGGTAAAATAATTTGATTTTACATCACAGAACCACAATACATTGTCAATTATCTCTCTATGTTCAAATATAAAATAGAAAGGTATGTTTTTCAAAGAAAGTAGAATACCGTTTGTTGCTAGAACCACCAATGCCGTTTTCTTGGTGCAATAATGAGATTTTAGCTTCTGGCAACAAATAGCAACAAATCTATCAAACGAGAACATGACTGTGAACCAGACTGAACAGTCTGTTGATGCATGACTTAGGACAAAAATAAGACTACACACAGGGGTGATGTCCAGAAAGGAACCCGGGAAATAATAATAACTGATCCGAGTCAATATTACATCAGAGATAATTACTAGTAGATCTGCTACTGCCATGGCCACCAGGTAACGAGTGGTGCAGGAGGAGAGTCCACACCTTTCTCGGGTAAGGACCAAAATCGCCACTAAATTAACTGCAATGAAAACAGAGGAAAATTATCAAATACAATAGGATAGCTCTCCACCCTTGTACCAAGACAATAAGTTGTAAAATTCTTGCCATTATTTCCAGTTTTCTTTACATTTATTATATTTTTCATGGACCTAGAAAGCAATATGTCCATTATGTTAATTTTGATGTGAACTTCAACTGTTTTTAATACGTACCAAATTTGCATGGTAATGTAAAGTCATAACTTATGGAATGACATGAAAGAGCTTCCAGGTTGTAGTTTAGGGGAAGTATTTCTGAAGACTTGACTGAATCTTCTGTAAAGTATGTAGATGATTGCAAATTGGGTAACAAGCTTTCTAACGGTTTTTTATTGTAGTCCCATGGCAATTGGGTGAATGAGACATCGTGCCATTAAGGGCATGAGTAAGTAACTAAATAAGTAAGGAGGAGAGTTTTAGATGGTCTCAGGTTTATGTGCATTGCAATAAGGAAATCTAGAAGTAACAAAGGCACAGATGGCTGATCCAGTATCAGATGAATCAAAGCTATGGAATAATCAGGTAATGTTGTGAAACTGGAAGTAGGTGAACATAGTGATGGCACTGACATGTTGTTGGAAGCTTGGCTGGGAGTCAAAAATATTACCAAAACTGAGAGAAGACTAGTTTAGCTTCACCAAAAAGTATAATGTGTTGAAATACCTAGGGTTCTGTAGCTTGTGATTGTACTGAAAATAAGGAGAAAGTGAGGACTGCAGATGCTGGAGACCAGAGTTGAAAAATGTGATGCTGGAAAACACAGCAGGCGGGATGAAGATTGCAGGTCAAGAGGGCAGTGCTGAATCCAGGGATTGGGACTGAGATAAGGTGGTATGAGGGGAAATGAGGAAGCTGGAGAAATCTACATTCATCCCGTGTGGTTGGAGGGTTCCTAGGCGGAAGATGAGGCGCTCTTCCTCCAGGCATCATGTGGTCAGGGCCTGGCGATGGAGGAGGCCAAGGACCTGCATATCCTTGGCAGAGTAGGAGGGGGAGTTAAAGTGTTCAGCCACGGGACGGTTGGGTTGGTTGGTGCTGGTGTCAAAAATATTACCAAAACTTTCCCAGAAATGTTCCACAAGTAGGCGGCCTGTCTCCCCAATGTAGAGGAGACCACATCGGGTGCAGCGGATGCAGTAAATGATGTGTGTGGAGGTGCAGGTGAATTTGCAACGGATATGGAAGGATCCATTGGGGCCTTGGAGAGAGGTGAGGGGGGAGGTGTGGCCGCAAGTTTTGCACTTCTTGCAGTTGCAGGGGAAAGTGCCGGGAGTGTAGGTTGGATTGGTGAGGGGTATGGACCTGACAAGGGAGTCGCGGAGGGAGTGGTCTCTCCGGAACGCTGATAGGGGTGGGGAGGGAAATATATCCCTGGTGGTGGGGTCTGTTTGGAGGTGGCGGAAATGACGGAGGATGATCGATGTATCCAGAGGTTGATGGGGTGGAAGGTGAGGACCAGTGGGGTTCTGTCCTGCTGACGATTGGAGGGGTTCAAGGGCAGAGGTGCAGGAAGTGGAGGAGATGCAATGGAGAGCATCGTCGACCACGTCAGAGGGGAAATTGCAGTCTTTGAAGAGATTGGAGGGGTTCAAGGGCAGAGGTGCGGGAAGTGGAGGAGATGCAATGGAGAGCATAGTCGACCACGTCAGAGGGGAAATTGAAGTCTTTGAAGAAGGAGGCCATCAGGGTTGTACTGAAAATAAGTCATGATTTGGAGGAGCCAGTGTTGGACTGAGGTGGACAAAGTTAAAAATCACACCACACCAAGTTATGGTCCAACATGTTTATTTGGAGGCATTAGCTTTCAAGATGCTGCAGAAGAAGCAGCACTCTGAAAGCTAATGCCTCCAAATAAACATGTTGGACTATAGCCTATTGTCGTGCGATTTTTAACTCTGAAAATAAGTGACAAGTAAAATTGAAGTTAAGTTAAACTAAAAGGCAAATTATTTTAAAGTCAAAGACACATCCCAGTCTGACTTGCCTTCTATATATCAAAATAGAGCTTCATTAATTTCATTGCTTTGTGGGGGAGCTTTTTTTCTGTATTTTCCCTCTGGATGAGCTTGAGAAAAATAAACAAACTCCTTTGAAATTTGACTTTTGATCAGTTTTATTCGACTCATCTGTCAGCCACCTGCAGAATGAACTAGGAAACTGGCATTATTGATTTCTTTTTTAGAAAACCACATCCTATTCTGGTCTGCATGGAGTTAATATATTCTGGTCTCAGTTATTTCAGAATTATTCAGGATACCCAAGCTGCTAAGCTGTGAAAAGTTTCATTTGATTCATGAACGTAATGAACTTCTTAGGGAGAGGGTGAAGTGTTCCCCTCCTTTGTGTGGCAAATATAACAGATAAGTAGACTAAATATCACATATTAAAAATCAAATTCTTGATGTTGACAAAATGTTAAGATTTCCTTTCAAGCTTTAGAATCTTTAGAAACTTTAGAATCTCACCTTCAAATGACAATCATGAATTTGTACCTCATAATTGTCCAACTCACCCTTTTAATATCACATTTACCATTCTCTCCACCAGTGAGAACTACACTGTGAAAAGCAAGACAGGTTTCTAGCAGCAGCAGCTCTTTGAATGCTTTAAACATCATGCAACTAAACTGTTTCTTCTGCACAACATCCTGCATACTCCATGGTCACCACCTTTGTTGTTCTGCATGCAAGGAAAGCCATGCATTTTCACAGGATCGTGTTTACACAGAGATGGACACATGCATTTTATAGCATTAGTTTACTTTCTCTGTCTCCTTGTGAGGACTAACATCTGTGAGCACTTTCAGTCCCTGTGGGTGGTATAGCTGTCAAGATCTTGTGCCCTAAAAAAGCAGAGTTACAGGCTGTCAGTCTCTCCTTGTTTTTCTTAGTGCAGATGTAGAAATGGGCAGCTTGAGGCAGAGGGGAGCAATGAACAGTAGATGCATCAGACAAGGAGTGGACATATAACTACATAGGAACGATGCCATATCAATATCAGAGCTGCAGTCAGCATCTTACGTGGAAAGCACTTTGCCTGTGCTTCAACAAATAGGTGTGAAAGTCAAAGGGGAGTAATCCTTAATGAGATGCAGGTTAAACTTTCTTAGGCAGTCTGCTGTGAACAGGATTGTCCACCTCACCACCACTGCATCCACCAAAGCCTCCATATCTCAGTTAGTGAAGTGGGGAACAAGCTTACCTTTCTTTTGGACCTTGTCTGTGGTAGTTAGGGTTGAGCACCACACAATGTGAGGTGCAGTCCCTTACTTGCAGTTTCTAACGTGGTGTGCAGCTGGGCTTTAAATATAGTGACAGCGGCCTGGACGTCAGAAGGCCCTGGAAGTAATGAGAACCTCATAACTTGCTCACCATGAAATTCTCTGAAAAGCACACACTGCATCTCATTTATAACAATTAATGAGGAAAAAAGCAGAAGATTGCAAAAGGATTGAAAGAGGGGTTGGCACAGTGGCTCAGTGGTTGGTACTGCTGTCTCACAGCGCCAGGGATCCGGAATCAATTCCTGCCTCGGGCAACCGACTGTGTGGAGTTTGCAAATTCTCCTTGAGTCTGCCTGGGTTTCCTCCAGGTGTTCCAGTTTCCTCCCACAATCCAAAGATGTGCAGGTCAGATGAATTGGTCACGCTAAATTGCCCATAGTGTTAGATGCATTAGGAGAAAGTGAGGACTGCAGATGCTGGAGATCAGAGCTGAAAATGTGTTGCTAGAAAAGTACAGCAGGTCAGGCAGCATTCAAGGAGCAGGAGAATCAATGTTTCGGGCATGAGCCCTTCTTCATTAGTCAGGAGTAAATATAGGGTAGGGAATGGGTCTGGGGGTTACTCCTCAGAGTGTCAGTGTGGATTGTTGGGTCGAAGGGCCTGTTTCCATACTGTAGGGGGAATCTAGTATAAATCCATCAATGCATGACAGACCAAACTCACTTGACACCACATTTTGATTGCAAATGTGAAAATCCAACTTCTTGTTATTATTCTGAGTATTAGACTCAGGCATAAAGCATAGACAGTTTTGAATTTTAATTACATTCCTAACTGGAGCCATAATTTTGTTTTATCTTTTAAAACATTTGAAAATCACTTCCAAGCCCCATGAACATTGATAACCAAGAATGAGAGATCTAAAAACTTTATAAATAAATTCAAGAATTTGTCAGTAGACATCAACCATCACAGCATTCGGATTATTGAACTAAAGGCTTTACATTTGAAAGATTTGGTTTTAACCCTTCAGGCCTTTTATTTTTCAAGATAAAATACTTGACATTAGAAGACATGGAAGTTGCCTCTCATCAGATTGCAAGTGCTTCCATGTAAAATCACCATCAAGCCTCAGTGTGATTGTTTGAAAATGGAGTTGGTAAATTGAATGGACAACATTACTGATGAACAGAGCAATTTACTGCAATTGAGATCTATGATGCGCAGGTAATGTTTTGCATTAGTGGCTTCTGGGAATAAAAAAACAAAGTTTCTTTTGGAGGAATAAATTAAATAATAATAAAACCTGTCCTACACAATTTTTTTTTTAATTTGGGATAATCTTGATAACACAAACAGGACTTTTTTTAATGAAAAAGAAAATGTAATCTCAAATAACAAACAAACAAAAAAAAACTTAATCAGTTAGGAATGTTAGAAAAATATATTGAGATAACGTTGTACTGGGCAGTCAAGTTTCTGCAAGGCTCTCAAGAATTTTTAAAAATGAGCATGAATATATAAAACCAAAAGTGAATTAGTCACTGGGTTTAGGAGAAGAAAAAGCTGCAAATGGTAATTAGAAATATTATCCTGACTGCAATTTGAATTCTACTGAGTTTCAGCAAAGTGCAGATCGAACTAATAAATTTATTCTTTTCCCCCGGAAATGCTTGAATCCCTGCCAATGGACTTTTTCTTTAAAAAAAGATACAGAGGAGATAAGTGAAGATTTTGAAATAGACAAACATTTGACATTTTGATAAGATCACCTTAACATCTAAGAATGGTTTGTATCACATGGCACATGCTGTATGACATCAGTCTACCACTGAGAGTACGCAAATGTGATTTGTTGCATAAGTAGTAACTAACATGTGGAAATATACAATGAAGTTGCACTGAGGAATGTTTCATGCATGCTCAGGTTCTTGACAAACAGAACAATGTCAAATGGCAAATGCATTTAGTTGAGTGAGATGATTTTTTGAAGTCATCAAACTCCACAGAGAAAATGATTTTATGTAAAGATTACATTAAGACAAAACTAAATATATTGTTAACGGTCAGAGAATCATCTGTGGAAACAGGCCATTTGGCCCAACAAGTCCACACCCACCCAGCCCCATTCCCCTACCCTATTACTCTACATTTACCCCTGACCAATGCATCTAACCTACACATCCCCGAACACTATGGGCAATTTAGCATGGCCAATTCACCTAACCTGCACATCTTTGGACTTTAGGAGGAGCATCTGGAGGAAACCCACACAGACATGGGGAGAATGTGAAAATTCCACACAGACAGTCGTCCAAGGCTGGAATCAGTCATGGATCCCTAAGCCAGATTAGGTTGTATCAAAGGAAGGCAAGGACAAATTGAATTTGCAAGAATTATTCACAAAACAGATACAGGTGTAGGGAGAGTTGAAGTGCCTTTAAAGTCCACAAATGATCTGTTTCTGTAATATTATTAATTGAGGAGATCTGCAGGTGGTGAGTGTCAATCTATACGTAAACTTAGAAAGGGGTAGAATCGTCAGAAGCCAATTATGAGAAGCCAGTGAGGATATGTCTTCAAATGTTGATTACAAGTCAAGTAATAAGAATAGATATCAATATAGAGGATTTGCTAAAGATGCAAATACACCAATATGTCACCAAATTTGAGTATTACACAACACCTTTATCCAAACAGTTGATACAATTGAGAGCTTATATTAAAACCAGTCTCAAAAACATTGATTCTGAAAAATCAGGCAATAAAGATGGGCCTAGCAAATTTGAGGTCAGAAAGGGAGATCAGATATGATTTAGAATTAAATTTTTACATCAAATACGACATGAATTTTCATGTGCTTGGTAGTTGTTCTGATAGCAATTTTAAAATATTATACTGTACAAAATAGCAATGAAACGAGTAACAGGTGGTTAGGCTATTACATAGTCGAGGTCATAACACCTCAGTACTGATGTACAAACACTTCAGTGGGGTGTGGGACCTAGTGGCAGTAGGAAGAGTACTGAGGATTGAGACTTGCATTGCTGCTTTGAGAAGAATAATTAGTATATAACATAAATTGAGAATTCTGGGACTAACTGGACAGAGGAGTGGGTGGAGAGGTGGCAGGACAGAGTTTGATACCTCAAAACTGATGCACAATGAGAACTATCTTATTTCCATACAGCGAGCTTCAAATGAGGTGCTGGTGCCTTAAATGATGAATAACTATATTCCCCAATGGCAGGGATTTGACAAGCATAATGAAATAGTAGCAAACCAAGTGCTCTGGTCAAGTGTCTACTTAGTTGATCTGCACTGATCCAATCCCCTCCCACCCCAACAACTTAGCACGAGGTGATTTTAATTGTGCTAGTGTAAATTTGTCAATTTAGTTGTTATAGTCAAAGTGAAGTAACTTAGTTACCAGTCCTTTTACTTTGACAGCCATTCAAGGCACTGGCTTCTTGTGAGAAAATAGCATTGTTTGAGGGTTAAAGTTCCCTGAAAACACTGGAGACAGCAAAACTCCACTGAGGCTGTTGAACATGAAATTGTACATGAAGGTGTTGGGTAAATTTAAAGATCCAATTATTTTAAAGATGTCACCACACAGTCAGCAAGTCATCCTGCTGATTTAAAAATGATATTTGTATATCAGACTATGAAGCTTAATTGAATAAAGATTACATAAAGTTGTCTGAATTAACCATGCAGAAACCATATGAGCATGATGACACAGTGTAACTAGCAAAACATGCATAGTGCTAGATTGCTCTCACAAAGAGCTTGTACAGACAGAAATGACCAAATCCCTCCTTCTGTGTTCCAAACCTCTTGAGTATAATTTAATCTGTATATATATTCCAGTATTCACAGCAATGGCCATCAATCTGGATTTTGTAGTTGAGCTCATTAAACAGAAAAGAGGAGCAGGAACATGTTTGTTCCCAAGATAGAAGCTGGGAGGTTAACTGTTGAATTCCAAACACTACCAGCAGTAATTGACAGGACTTTTTATGAAGATCATGGCATTACTGTTGCAAACAAGATGGGAATATATTGATGCATGTGATTGGAAGATCTGATCATTGTATACTCAAAATGAATATTTGAATATAAATTGGGTAAAATATAAATATCTCCAAATTAAGGATTTAAGAATCTGGAGAGAACAGTTGATTGACCACATCCCAAATAATACCTTGAGTCATAAAATCATAAAGCTATACAGCAACAAAACAGGCCCTTCGGTCCAACCAGTCCATGCCAACCATAGTCCCAAACTAAACTAGTTGCATCTGCCTGCTCCTGCCCCATATCCCTCCAAACCTTTCCTATTCATGTACATATCCAAATGTCTTTCAAACATTATAATTGTATCCACATCCACCATTTCCTCTGTAAGTTCGTTCCACACACAAACCATCCTGTCAGTAAAAATCTTCGCCCATCTTTTTTTTTTAAATCTCTCTCCTCTCACCTTAAAATGTGCCCCTTAGTCTTGAAATCCCCCAATCTAGGGGAGAGACCATTAGTGCTATCTGTACCCCTCATTATTTTACAAACTTCTAAAAGGCTGCCTCTCAACCTGCTACACACAAGAATTTATCAAACAATATTGGTCATCAATCCATTTTTAGATGTTTAGAATTTTTCAAGGTGACATTTTAATTAGTGAAAACATCTGATTGACAGTCGGTTCACTTTGCACACTATAAAAATTGGTGAAGCATTTTTAAAAGATCATCAAAATGACGAATCAGTAACTTGATTAGTTGGGACATTATTTCTGTCATTGGATTATGTTCCCCTGCTCCAAACAACAGAAATTATAGGCTTTGGACTAGAGGACAAAAAACTATACAGAGGTGAAATTTATGCATACCTGATTTCTCCATCATCCATTCACTGCATTTGCAGAGACACAACTCACTTTACTGAAAGTAGTTGTGTGGAGTGAAGGCTGCAGGAGCGGAGGAGGAGAAAAGGTGCAGGCTGGGTATATGTTGGAGTCCTCACTTCGTGCAACTGTTCCCCTTATAATTACAACATGTCAATTTTCTTTTCCCCATAGCTTTTATCTACCTTTGAACAGCAAAAAAAAACTGTCTAAATATTTATCTCATTGCTGTTTGTGAAAATTGGCTACTGTATTTGCCTATTTTACAACAGTTATTATAATTCAAATGTACTTCATTGGAAGTGAAGGGCTTTAAAACATAATGAAGATTATATCAGTTCCATTTTAATGCACTTTCAGAGGTTCTTCAATGGATATTAAAGAGTGGTCATCGATTTTCTCAAGAGCAGTGAAAGACCTTAACTGCACTTATAGACATTGAAGAAATACTCAGTAAAATTCTGCAGTAGTTGCTACCTCTTCTAATACATGGCCTCTGGCATTAGAGTTGCCCTTCAGTTAGCAGCCCACACTCAGTACAATTCTAAAGCGACATGTTACCTGCAACAATAATACCAGATGTCATTTCAGAAAAGGCAATAACTTGATCATAAAACTTGCAGGTAGAATTCAAAGTTATATTTAAGCTGAGTCAATGGGTTAAAGACAGAGAGACTTTTGAATATCAATTAACTTCAATTATGAAGTCTAATAATTATGTAAAAGAGTTTCATTACAGAGCAAAACCTGATAGCAGCTATTCACTTACCAATAACGCCAACAATTGCAAGGATTGTGTAGAATACCTTTGTTATAGTATGAAATGTTTCAATCATTTTCTGCATGAAGCAATCTATCCCTTGTGCTGTTGACAATTTCTTACGGTCAAGTTCAAGTTGATTCGGCACCAGAACCCTTCATTTATACGATTGAGAATCCCCACTGGGACAGACAGCTTGCAACACATTCAAATTAGTTCTATTGCCTTAAGAAACTCATTACGACAACCTAGTTTAGTCTCTGATGTATTAAAATCTATTTGAATAAGCATGACTTTAATTTAGAAAAAATAAATTCATGCAGACTGTAATTCTTAACTTTTGTTAACTTTATAGTTACATTTCATATCATTGTCTCAGCGTTACTGTATTCTGGAAAGTTTCTGAACCTCTCACTATAACAATGACAATTAAAATTCTTAATTTGTGTGTGAGTAAGTGCCGAAGAGAATTGTCCATTTTTTACATAACTGGGCTGATGGAGGAGTTAGTTAGCTAATACAAATTCTGTTGTTTAATGTAGCTTTGTCATAACCACGACTTCTTTCTACAAATATATGCTTTGTAACTGGTTCCCCACATTAGGTCTCAAAGCACAGCACATGCCATAGCACCAGAATTCAAGGCAAGAAACTGAATTGGCACTGCCCTTCAACTCAGGAGGCATTCAAAGCCAGATATCAATTCAAAAATCACCTTTCATTATTTCTTTCCAAGATAAATCAGCAGTCAACAAATTAACACAATGTAGTTTAAACATATGTTCAAGGACATTCAATAGGGATGTGTATAAGAGATCCTTAACTTACATTAGAGATAATGGGAACTTACTCGAATTGAAAAGCAACTTATGTGGTCCATAAGGAACAGGAACAGGAGTAGGCTATTCAGTCCATTGAGTCTGCTCCATCATTCGATGAGATCATGACTATGATAGTCTTTGTTTCCACTTTCCTACCTTTATCCTACAAGCCTTTATTTCTTTACTGATTAAAATTATCTCTAAGCTTTGAATATACTTAATGACCCAGCCGCTATAGCCCTCTGTGGTAAAGAATTCCACAGATTCACAGTGTTCTGAGAAGAAATTCCTTCTCTTCAGTCTTAAATTTGTGATCCTATTCTGAGATTATTCCTTTGGCCATAGACTACAAAGGGAAACCAATCTTTCCACATTTACCACATCAAGTACCCTAAGAATCTTGTAAATTTCAATAAGGTCACTTTTCATTCTTTTTTATTTCAACAGGCCCAATCAACACAACCTCTGCTCACAAGATAGTCCTTCCATTTTTGCTGTCAATGTAGAGATATGGAATATTGATAACTTCTTATATCCCTAGTCTCCTGTTAATGAAGCCAAATTGCTGACAGCTGTCAATGGTGATAAATGTCGAAATGTCTGAGTCCCAACACTTTAGACTGGAACTGAAGTTGTTGAGAAATAGTCACAGTTCACAACTTTAAGTTTTTAACCAGGTAGTCAACAATGCTGGTATTTGAAAATGATCCCCAGGGACTTAAAGAGAGACTGCAGATTCTATAGTGTGACTTATCTTTACAGTGTGACAGCTATCTCTGTAAAATAGAACTTTGAAATCCCAAGCAGATTGCTAGGCATCCATTAACATAGGATCCCTAGTCTTCATGGTAAAGCAATAATTTCTTATTTACCTGAAAATTGCTTGGCAGCCTCTCCAAAGTGATCTGATTTTTATTACAGCACATGTTAAATAGTTAGTTTCATTTCTAAGAAATATATACTGAAACTCTTTCCAGTCTAGAAAATATCCAAATAATCAAAACCTTCCAGTATTTTTCAGTTAATCCACAAAACGTTAATGTAAACAAAACCCAGTGAGCAAACTATAGCATCTTTTAAAAATCCACTATATACTGATACAGAATAAACTTGAGTGTGTATTATATGGTAAAATTATAGGAATGCTGCTTTTCCAAAGAGATTTAAGAACTTATATTTAGATGTTAATTAATGCAGTCAGGTACAAAATGTAATATAAATTCGAGCCTTTTCAGCGTACGATCAGAATATGAAGGGGAGAGGTTTGTTCCACATCTATACAAAGTCCTGATTAGATGACATTTAGAGTGCAGTGTACTGTTCTCGGCATTGTTCCTCAGATTAGATCAGCTGATCTTGGAAATATTGGAAAGCAGATTCACCAGGTTCCCAATGTTGGGTTAGAAGGAGAGATTATATAAATACAATGGCTATTCCCTAAAATACGAATGGTTGAAATAAAGAGTTAATTTTGTCATTTGAACTTTGTAAGAATTCACAAAATAGTTGGAGGAAAACTGCTTATACATTGAGAAATACACTGTGTCAATGATTTAACTGTTAATGTAAATATTGTGTAGGAAGAATAGTCTGAACTGAAGACCAAGAGAGAAGATCGCTCAGTACCTGGCAACATATGGTTTTTAAACAGGACTGCAGGACTGAACATAGTGTAAAAAAGGAGTTGGAATTACTTTACCATGTCTATATCCAAGTAACAAGAACCTAACAAGTTCTAATGGAATTGGGACAAACGAAGCCAGAATTAAAGGACTAACTGGACCATGATAGCAGAAGTCCCTTCCATTGTCACCCCAAACATGAATGATGATGGCTGTGAGACAGGCACCTGTCAGAAGTAACTGATGACAGGGATAAGAAATACCCATATATGATAATCTGCAAGAATTGAGTACAAAAGCAGAGATGAGAGGTAGTAGAAAGAAAACAAGGCATACCCAGGAGAGAAACACAATAAACTTTGGAAGCAAAGAGGTTGGATGCAATAAAGAATGCAGGAGCATCAAAATGACACCAAGAGCCAGCTGACTTTGAAAGAAACAAGCCTTTGAAAGCAGAACAATGTGGGAAACAAAAAGGACTTTGGATGAGGATGTCACACAAACAGCAGTCACTGCCACTACCTAAAGAAGCTTAGGAACATTGAGGATCCACAGCAAGAACAGTGATGGGAGCTCCAGAACTACCAGTTTGAAAGGAACTGAACAGCTTCAATATTGCAAGCAAAGCTCAGCAACTCTAGTCTATATGATTTTAGATACTATAGGACAGATTGCAAATGACATCCCTGTGAGTCAAGCTGTCGAGACAATGTGACATCATAGAAGGTGGTATGAAAAATGCTCTAGTTCCAGCTTTGAAACAGCAGGCAAGCACCAGGTGGCAGAGGAAGAGCTTCAGTGATACCTTCAAAGCCTCACTGGCGAAGTGCGGCATTTCCACAGTCACCTGGGAATCACTGGCCCAAGACCCGTCCAAAGTGGAGGAGGAGCATCCAGGAAGGTGTCAAGCACCTTGAGACTTGCCGTTAGGAAAGCGTGGAAGCCAGACAAAAGCAGCGAAAGGTGCATGCTGGCACACCAACACTCCACCCATCCCTTCCCATGACTACCTACTGCTCCAAGTGTAACAGGGCCTGCAGAAGCCACATCAGTCCTTACAGCCACTTATGGACTCACCCTCAGAGTGGAAGAGAGTCATCCTTGTCTGCGAGGGACCACTGATGATGATGGCATTGAAAGTGTTTGACACTTGCTTCATTCCAATGAAAAATTTAACGGAGCAAATGAGGCTCAACCAAAAGAAACAGAAACTAAGTGAATCTGAAATGTATTTATAAGTGAGCTTTTGAGTCTTGTGAGTTGTTGTGGCTCTGAATTTTTAAAGAGTTAGTTAGTTAGTTAGTGACTAACAGCCATTAAATTAATTTAAAGTGCTTTATAAGATCACTTACAGTTGAAGAAAGATCTAACCTTAGAACAGACCGTGCCTGCCAATTACACAAAGCCAACTGAACAGAATAGGGAAAACTGGATATACTCTAGAAATTTCAATGTTTCAGAAGCAGCCATTTATTAGATAGGCCCATAGATGTGTGGCCCTTCCTTTAGAAAGCCTGCTAAAAGCGCACTAAACTTGCTGAGAGACAAACAGTTTCACCATTTCGATGTGCTTTGTTACGGCGCACAAACAAGCACGTTGGAATGGAAAATTTACAAGACGGGGAGCAATAGGTTATCCAAGAGAAAAGAGGTCATTTTGGAGAGACTTACAAATGAGGAGGTACTTTCAAAGATAGAAACCAGTTGCAATTTTTGAATAATGTAAAACGTCATGAAATTGGAATTAAACAAAACTAACCAGCATGCTTCCTAAAAAAAATTATGGATCCTTTTGAGAAATGCTGGTCAGTGATATAAGGTGTAAGAGACTTAAAAGTACAGTTCAGGCTTGATACAGGCCCACAATGTCTGAAGTGTCAGACCATTTGGGATGACACATCAACTTTGAAATTGAGTAAATCCACTTGGAGTAGGAGGGACAGATTTAGAAGGCAAAGAACAGATTATCACACATCTTCACCACAAAGGCAAGAGAATTGCTGAACCATTTGCCACATGGATGATACACTCCTCTGTTACAACACAGGGTAAACTTTCCTGCTTAATTTAAAACCAGCAACACAGGAAAAATTTATCCCACGCAGTAATCTGTGAAAATTTGATAGGCAAAGAATTGGTTAAAGTAAAAATTAACAACTTTATTCCTTAAAGTATAACAGAGAATAATTAACTAACAACTATTTACAATTCCCCCCTCCCTTAACCTATTTTTTATCTTCCCTTCTGTAATACTAGTCCAATAAAACTCCTGTTTATGATTTACAAAACTTCTTATCTCAAAACCAGGCAGCTTTCACTTTCTCTGAATTCTGGTCTTCTTTTCTGCTTCGTAGGGATTACTGCTTCACAGGTTACAGATCAATAAAGATACTTTTAAGAGAGCTATTTTTCAGGCAGTCTTTTTTACATGGTGGTAGCTTGGCAGTTCTCCTCTCAACTGTTCAATTTTCACTGGTCTTATACCACCAAAGCATCGGACTGTGCATTGGCTTTAGGATTGTCAATGTACTAAATTCAAACTGGATTTGAGTTTGGTATTTTTTGGGGTATAATTTAAACTGATTGGCTTAATTTGACAATCTGGAAATTGCTGTTTCCAGGCAACCAGTGACCCAAGCTACCCCAGAAGCTGGAGCACATGTTTACATCAGAATACTTGGTGCTGTCATTGCTAGCTTTTAACTCTCTTAAAGGTACAGTACACCCATACCTTCGTGACACCTCCATAGAGTTACCACAGACAAATGTAGCCAATGAATGCATGAAGTTTGAAAGGCACAGCAAACAGGACTTATTCTGAATAAAAAATGTGCACATAGTGAAGCAACTATAAAATATTTGGAGTATAATATTCAACAAAAAGATACAACACAAAACATGTTGGGGACATACAACTATTTCTTGTTTTGTTGTAAATGAATAATTGATCCGTTAAGATATCTGTTTAAAATGGATGATATTACTACTGGTACATAGAATATGAAAAGACATTCCAGAATTTTAAAAAGATGCTCATTTTCTCAGACATTCATACACTGACACAAAACTTCTAAGTACCATGGCATTAGATACATCTTCCATTGGGCGAAGAGCTGTACTCTTGCAAATCCTTGATGGCAATAAAAACAAACAGTTTGCTTCATCTCTGGATTTTTGACAAAGATAGAATCCCATTACACAATTGAGAATGAAGCATTAGCTGCAACATCCGCACATGCAAAAATACATTTTCCCAAATACTTACAGCTTAGCAATTGGAAAAACCATAAACTTTTGAATGTCTTGCTAAACTGTAAACAAATTGACATGGTATCATTGTGAATGCAATGATTTCAATTCAAACAGGTGTGATGACTTGAAAACAGAATATATTCAAGGGAATATTCAAAGAGAAGCAGACATTGTCAAGAACTACTGTTCATCAAGCTACAAAGCAAAGCAAGCACAGAAACAGGAGCTAGAATTATGGTTTTCCATTGCAGAAAACACATGGCCAGCTTCTGGAAGAAATAATTGTTGATTTCCAAGCAGCTCAGTTAAAAAGATGCAGATTGCACGCACATCAGAGCATACTGCCAAGATGGCTGGCCTGACAAGATGTTTGAAACATAATGATAATCATGGTCAGGTAAGATGGGATGAACTACATCATCACTTGTTCAACATCCTTGGTTGACACCAATAAAGACTTGGGTTTTTTTTGCAGAAGACCATTTCTCAGGCCAAGTTTCAAGCTCATTTAACTTTGCTCGCTGTGGACAATATGGAGCAAATTAGCAAGGTTTGCCTGCAGCGTATGAGATAGACAACGTTGGCTGAGTCACATGAGTACTTGTCATGTACATGGTGGGAGGAGTCTCCACGCATAATGGTGGTATCCATGTCGACATTCTGACATGTCTTGCAATGTCTACCGTGACAAGGTTGTATGAAGTTGTCCTGAAAGCCGGGCAGTTTGCTATGAACAATGACTTGTTTGAGGCTTGGTGGTTGTTTAAAGGCAAGAAGTGGAGGTGTGGAGAAGGTCTTGACGAGGTGCTCGTCCTCATTGATAATGAGTTGCAGGCTGCGAAGAACATGGCATAGTTTTTTGGCTCCAGGGAAGTACTGGACAACGGAGGGTACCCTGTCAGTTGCAGCTTGTGTCTGTCTCCTGAGGAGGTCATTGTGTTCCTCACTGTGGCATGTCAAAACTGGTGGTCGATGAGTTGAGCATCGTACCCCATTCTTATGAGGGCACCCTTAAGTACTTCCAGGTGCCCATCACGTTCCTCCTCATCTGAACAGATCCTTTGTATGCAAAGGGCTTCTCCATAAGAGATGGCTGTTTTAATATATTTCGGGTGGAAGCTGGAGAAGTGTAGCATCGTGAGGTTATCCATGGGTTTGCAGTAGAGTGAGGTGCTGAGGTGCCCATCCTTGATGAAGATGCATGTGTCCAAGAATGAGATAGATAGTAGAGAGTAGTCCATGGTGAGTTTGATGGTGGGATGAAACTCATTGATATCACTGTGTAGTTATTTCAGTGACTCCTCGCCATGAGTCCAGGGGAAGAAAATGTCGTCAATGTACCTGGTATATAGTGTTGGTTAGAGGTTCTTGATAGAGACGAAGTCCTGTTCGAATCTGTGCACAAAAATGTTGGCATATTGGGGTGCAAATTTGGTCCCCATGGCTGTTCCATATGTCTGGATGAAGAACTGGTGGTCAAAGGTGAAGATGTTGTGATTGAAGATAAAGCGGATAAGTTGTAGGACGGTGCTCAGAGATTGGCAGTTCTTGGTGTTGAGTACTGAGGCTGTTGCTGCACTGCCGTCATTGTGGGGGATGCTGGTATAGAGTGCTGAAACATACATTGTGATGAGAAATGTTCCCAGTTTGACTGATCTGTGTGTGTTGAGTTTCTATAAGAAATCTGTAGTGTTGTGACAGAAGCTGGGGTCAAGGTACCTTCAACATAGTCAGAGAGGTTCTCACACAAAGTCCCATTACCTGAAACAATGGGACGTCCTGGTGTATTGGCTTTGTGTATTTTTGGAAGGCAGTAGAAGTCGCCTACACAAGGAATATGTGGGATGAGGGGGCGTAGGGAACTCTGAATGACTGGATCCAAAGTCCTGATCAATGTGTTTAGTTCACAGGTACGCTCCAAATCAGAGCAGCTGAAGACATGGCTGCAGGGCTGGTGTAAGAGGGAGGGCTTCAGATATGTGTATCATTGTGATACCATCTGGGGAAGATGGAACCTGTACAAGAAGGACGGGTTGCACCTGAACTGGAGGGGCATTTATATCCTGAGCAGGAGGTTTGCTAAAGCTCTTTGGGAGGATTTAAACTAGATCGGCAGGGAACCTGAGCTACAGATCAGGTGATGAAGTAGGCAGTGAACAGCCAGATACAACATGCACAGAGTCAATGAGGAGCGGTTAGCACTTGATAGGGAAAAGATACAGTCAGTGTGATGGATTGAAGTGTGTCTATTTTAATGCAAGGAATATCAGGATTAAGGATGACGAACTCAAAGCATGGATCAGCACTTGGATCTATGATGTTGTGGCCATAGAGAGACTTGGATATTACTGGAGCAGGCATGGTTGTTGGATGTTCCAGGGTTTAGATGTTTCGAAAGCAATAGGGGGGAAGGTAAAAGAGTTGGAGGAGTGGCATTGCGAATTAGGGATAATATCACAGCAACAGAAAAGAGATCGTCGAGGGGGGTTTATTTACAAAGTTACTATGGGCGAAAGTCAGAAACAGGAAAGGATCAGTCACTTTATTGAATGTTTTCTACAGGCCCCCCAATAGCAACAGAGACACAGAGGAGCAGATTGGGAGGCAGAAGTAATAGGATCGTTATCATGGGTGATTTTTAACTTCGCCTAATATTGATTGGAATCTACTTATTTAAAAAGTTTGGATGGAACAGTTTTTGTCAGATGTGTCCAGGAAGGGTTCTTGACACAATATAGAGATAGGCTGACTAGAGGGGAAGCCATACTGGATTTCCTGCTTGACAACGAACCATGCCAGGTGTCAAATCTCTTGGTGGGAGAGCATTTCAGTGACAGTGATCACAACTCCATTACCTTTACTATGCTTATGGAAAGGGATAGGAGCATATAGTATGGGAAATTATTTATTTGGGGGAGGGGGAATTGCAATGTTGTTAGGCAGGAACTGGGGCTCCTAGACTGGGAACAGGTCTTCTTAGGGAAATGTTTGGCTGAAATGTGGAGGTTGTTTATGAACCACCTGCCAATAGTGCTGGACAGGTTTGTCCCACTGAGGCAAGGAAGGAATGGTAGGTTGAAAGAGCTTTGAGTGACAAGGAATGTGGAACATCTAGTCGAGAGGAAGAAGGAAGCTTACTTAAGGTTGAGGAGACAAGGATCAGACAGGGCTTTAGAGGGTTACAAAGCGCCCGTGGTATTCTCAGGGAAATGTTTGGCTGAAATGTGGAGGTTGTTTAGGAACCACCAGCCAATAGTGCTGGACAGGTTTGTCCCACTGAGGCAAGGAAGGGATGGTAGGTTGAAAGAGCTTTGAGTGACAAGGAATGTGGAACATCTAGTCGAGAGGAAGAAGGAAGCTTACTTAAGGTTGAGGAGACAAGGATCAGACAGGGCTTTAGAGGGTTACAAAGTAGCCAGGGAGGAACTGAAGAATGAACTTAGGAGAGCTAGAAAGGGCCTGAGAAAGCTTTAGCAGGTAGGATTAAGGAAAACCCTAAGGGGTTCTACGCTTATGTGAGGAACAAGAAGATGGCCAGTGTGAGGGTAGGGCCGATCAGAGATAATGGAGGAAACTTGTGCCTAGTGTATGAGGAAGTAGGGTAGGTTCTTAATGAATACTTTGTTTCATTATTCAGTAGTGAGAGGGACCTTGATATTTCTGAGGACAGTGTGAAACAAACTGATATGCTAGAACAGGTTGATGTTTGCAAGGAGTATGTGCTGAAAATTGTTAAAGATAGATAAACTCCATGGGCCAGAAGGGATATACCTTAGGGTACTGCAGGAAGTGAGAGAAGAGATGGCTGCACCCTTGGTGATGATCTTTGCGTCCTCACTGAAGTAATGCCAGATGATTGGAGGGTGGCAAATGTTATTCCATTCTTCAAGAAAGGGAATAGGGATAATCCTGGGAATGATAGACCAGTCAGTTTTACATCTGTCGTGTGCAAAGTATTGACGAGGATTCTGAGACAGGATTTATGCTTATTTGGAAAACCATAGTTTGATTAGAGATAGTCAGCATGGCTTTGTAATGGGCAGGTCATGCCTCACAAACCTTATTGAATTCTTTAAGGATGTAACAAAACACTTTGATGAAAGTAGAGCAGTGGATGTGGTGTATATGGATTTTAGCAAGGCGCTTGACAAAGTTCCCCATGGTAGGCTCATTCACAAAGTAAGGAGGCATGGGATACAGGGACACCTGTCTGTCTAGATACAGAATTGGCTGGCCCATAGAAGACAGAGGGTGGTAGCCTCTGTATTCAGCCTGGAGCTTGGTCACCGGTGATGTACCACTGGGATTGGTTCTAGAACCTCTTCTCTTTGTGATTTTTATAAATGACTTGGATGAAGAAGTGGAAGGGTGGGTTAGTAAGTTTGCTGATGACACAAAGGTTGGTGGAGTTGTGGATAGTGTGGAAGGCTGTTGCAGGTTGCAACGAGACATTGACAGGGTGCAGAGCTGGGCTGATAACTGGCAGATGGAAGTTAACCTGGAAAAGTGTGAAGTCATTCACTTTGGAAGGTCGAATTTGAATGCAGAATGTGGGTTAAAGGCAGGATTCTTGGCAGTGTGGAACAACAGAGGGATCTTGGGGTCCATGTCCATAAATCTCTCAAAGTTGCCACCCAGGTTATAGGGCTGTTAAGAAGGCATATGCTGTGTTGGCTTTCATTTGCAGGGGGATTGAATTTAAGAGCTGTGAGGTTATGCTGCAGCTTTATGGAGCCTGGTTAGACCACGCTTGGAATATTATGTTCAGTTTTGGTCGCCTCATTATAGGAAAGATGTGGAAGCTTTAGAAAGGATGCAGAGGAGATTTACCAGGATGCTTCCTTGTTGAAGGGCATGTCTTATGAAGAAAAGTTGATGGAGCTAGGGTTTTTCGCATTGGAGCGAAGAAGGATGAGAGGTGGTTTGGTAGAAGTGTGCAAGATGATGAGAGGCATAGATAGAGTCGATAGCCAGAAGATTTTTTCGCATTGCGGAAATGTCTATGATGAGGGTGCATAATTTTAAGGTAGCTGAAGGAAGGTTTAGGGGATATGTCAGAGGTAGGTTCATTACACAGAGTGTGGTGGATGCGTGGAATGCCCTGCCAACAGTGTTAGTAGAGTCAGATACATTAAGGACACTTAAGCAACTCTTGGATAGGCACAATGAAGGGTATGTAGGATAGTCTGATCTTAGAGTAGAATAGAAGGCCTGTACAACATCGAGGGCCAGAGGGCCTGTACCGTGCTGTACTATTCTATGTTCTAAATATTGGAGCAAAAGACCAAAACCATATAAAATTGTACAAAGAGAATGAAATAAGTAAATAATTAAAAATATATAATCACAGATATTGGCAAAGACCTTCTCTACTTTACTATCAGGACAGAAGGTGTTGATCGTAGATCAACAATGTGAAGGTATGATTATCAACAAAATAGAACAACAATGAACATAGCTTGTCTGAAAATGTTGAATTTTCAAAAGAAACAGGAGAGTGTTGATATTCCTGGAAACCACAAGAGGGCATTCATGTAACTATTATCAGGATTGAGAGGTTGAGATAATCACTCCAGTAAATTTCTCAAAGAATGCCGGTGGCTTCCAAAAATCATAACAGGCCATCACTTTAGATGAACACCAATAAGATCAATATCAGGAAGAGTGGTGAAATGACCAGAGATACTCCGCCCTGAGAAAATAAAACTTTGTGGGAAGGTGGTGGGTGTTATGAATCAGACCAAACCCCTTCAAACTATTCAGAAGATAGTCTAGACCTTAATGTTTTTGTATTTGAAAGGTAAATGTAAAGTGTTGCATTCCAGGTGCAATTGGATTTGTCAAACTGCTGGATTTAAAGCAAAACACTTTATTCATCTACTATATTTAAAATACAACAAAAGAAAGAATGAGTTAGAACAACTCTACACTAATAACCGAACAAAATATACAGTAACTACTACAAATATATTGTTCCAATATAGCAATATCCCATAAACACAATCTTGGAAAAAGGCATGTTCAAAAAACAGATTGTCCAACCTGCAGTTCTCCAATCCAGGAGGAAAGATTATCAAAAAACAGTTCTGAGAGAGAGAGAGAGAGAGAGAGAACTCCACCTTTCAGCTGTTGCAAAGAGAGATGCAGCAGCTTTTCACAACTCCAGCAGCTTCTGCTGAATGCTAAACTAACAATCCTGGCTCTGTGAGTAGAAGTTTGACCCCACCCATTCAGGCTGCTTCTATTGTTCCAACATTTTTAAAAAACCACCCAAGTCTTCACAAGTTGTTTATCTTCCCAGACTGCTTGCATCTCTGCCTTAAAACCCCTCTTCAAAAAATAAAACCAGGACAAACTAAACTTAAAGCTACAATATCGTCACAGTGGGAGTGTAAATAGTTTAATTTTATTTTGGAATTTACATTTGGAGAGAAATGTGAAGTAAGTGGATAATATGAACCTGTCAGTGGTTTAACCAACGATGAGAGCAATAGTCTGAACTAGAGACTAAGAGTAAAGCAATGATCTATACCTGGAAAAGCATCATGTCTTGGAGGTGCCGGTGTTGGACTGGGGTGGACAAAGTTAAGAATCACACAACACCAGGTTATAGTCCAACGGGTTTATTTGGAAGCACTAGCTTTCGGAGCGCCACTTCATCATTCTAAATAGGACTGTAGTAATATGTGGAGAGTTTTAAATAAAGAGTTAGAAATACTTGCCATGTCCAAACTGCTGGTAGAGCAGAGCAGACAAACTCCACAAACCCAACATCCTATGAATCAAGTCAAATATGAATGGATTGGGTCATCATAGCAGAAGTTCTTCCATGGTCACTCGGAACTCAACGTTGTTGATATGAGAGTCCAAGAAGAGGGACATAGCCTTAAAATCACTGGAAAAATTACTGCTAACATTGTGTAATTACTGCTAATACGATGGAGTGAGAAAACAGAGTGCATATTGTGTGGCCACTTGATGTGTCAGATCCACATCCCCCACCAACCCAACCTCCACTCCCGGCACCTTCCCCTGCAACTGCAAAAAATGCAAAACTTGCGCCCACACCTCTCCCCTCACTTCCCTCCAAGGCCCCAAGGCATCCTTCAATATCCATCAGAAATTCACCTGCACCTCCACACACATCATTTCCTGCATCCGCTGCACCCGATGTGGCCTCCTATACATTGGGGAGACAGGCTGCTTATTTGCGGAACGTTTCAGAGAACACCTCTGGGACACCCGCACCAACCAACCCAACCGCCCCATGGCTGAACATTTTAACTCCCCCTCCCACTCCACCAAGGACATGCAGGTCCTTGGCCTCCTCCATCGCCAGACCATGGC
This sequence comes from Chiloscyllium plagiosum, assembly GCF_004010195.1. Lineage (NCBI taxonomy): Eukaryota > Metazoa > Chordata > Chondrichthyes > Orectolobiformes > Hemiscylliidae > Chiloscyllium > Chiloscyllium plagiosum. The sequence continues at coordinate 122,024,087 of NC_057711.1, read as the reverse complement.
AACA
>NC_057711.1:121997938-122024063 GCF_004010195.1 Chiloscyllium plagiosum | reverse complement strand
CCCCTCCCCCAAGTCCCTCCTCCCTACCTTTTATCTTAGCCTGCTTGGCACACCCTCCTCATTCCTGAAGAAGGGCTTATGCCTGAAACGTCGATTCTCCTTCTCCTTTGATGCTGCCTGACCTGCTGCGCTTTTCCAGCAACACATTTTTAAGCTCTGATCTCCAGCATCTGCAGTCCTCACTTTCTCCCTCTTACTTTTCTAGCCCAGATAAGAGGTCACGGAAATAGGACACTAATTGTTTCTCCCTCCATTGATGCTATGTAACCTATTGAGCACTTTCAACACTTTCTGTCTTTGGACAAGGCCTTTATAGCTTTTAGAGCAGGGCAACAATGCATACAAGTAACTTTGACCTCCTGTAATGTGCAAGCCACAGTCCACTGGATGGAATGTTCTAGGGTTTTGCTGCGTAACACTATTGACACATCCCTGAAAACTATAATTACCTTTTAAAAAACAGAAAATCCTACATGCAAAATTATCTTTAGATATTAAATGTGACAATTGCAATCTGGAAAAGGGAACAGCAACCTCATGGTAATGCTAATGAATTAATAATGGAAACCGGAATTAATGTTTCAGAGACATGCAAACAAATCCAACAAGGAAGCTGAGGGTATTTCAAATAAATTAAAATAATCTGGAACCAAAATTTTTTCTCAGAATGATAACCAAAGGTACTCGATTATGAAAATCCCAGCTAGTTCATTAATGTCTTTTAGGGAAGTAAATCTGCCACCCCTACCTGGTCTGGCCTACATGTGAGTCCAGGCTGTCATTCATGGGTTAAACTCTCTTCTGAAATGATCTAGTGAGCCACCGTTTGTACAAACTACACAGTAAATTAGATCAAGAATAAAACTAATGGGACCACGTGCAATCTACCTAGACACTTACACAACCCAGCCATCAATGCAAACACCTTGTACATGCCGGGTGAAAGTGTGGACTGCAGGTGCTGAAGAGTCAGAGTTGAAAAGGGTGGTGCTGGAAAAGCACAGCAGGTCAAGCAGCATCTAAGGAGTAGGAGAGTCAATGTTTCAACATCAGCCCTTCTTCAGGAATGTGTGATAAAGGACTTATGCCCGAAAAATCAACTCTCCTGCTCCTCAGCTGCTGTCTGACCAGCTCTGCTTTTTCAGCACCACACTTTTCGGCCTTGTACATGCTTTCAAATGATACCACAAACGTTTTGGAAAGTTCTGCCACAGACTATCTGAGTAAGCCTGGCAATCATACCCAAAGTACTGTACCTTACACCCAATATGCTGAACTCTTCCACTAATTCCACATACGAAGCGATTGTTAGGAGAAATTAGATACTTAACAACAGTGTTCCAGAGTGGACAGAGTGGAAATGTTACCAACATGTTAGCAAAAGAAACAATGGTGGCAAGACAACTTTTATTTCTAAAATGGAACGTGTGATTACGATTCAAAATTGACTACTGGAGAACAGGGTGGAGGCTGGCAAAATTGAGATTTTCAAATGGGAATTTGAAAAACACCTAAAGAGTATAAATTCCAGGTTTTTGGAGACAGGAAATGAGTGGGACTAGTTGAGCTCCTTGTGGCAGTGAGACTTCATGAGTATGGTAGGACAAATGACCATCCTCTGTTTGATCATAATGATTTTAAAAGCATTGTGGGCCATCATCAGAAGCAAAATTATCCTCCAGAACAACCTGCGACTAATTTCTTGCTATATCTCATTCCATTAGTGCCATTAAATATTGTGACAAACTCTAGTTCAGTGAGAAATAGAGGAGGTCATGGCAGAAGCACCATTAGGCATACCAGTAATGAGATACCAACCTGGTGAAGCTAGTGGGACAGTACTGAATTCATGCTAAACACCAGAAGCAATATTGACATAGAAAGAGCTAAGCAATCTCTTTCAAATCTCAATCAGATTTTGACTCTTGCCATATTGAATCATGAATGTTGATGGGGAATAATAAAGGAATGAGTGGGAAGAGGAGTATTCCTGAGCATTCCCGTACTCATTGATGCAAAAGACCAGGCTGCAGTGTTTGTAACCACCATTAGTTGTCAGTCCTCCATCTCAGAATTGTCCTCAATATCTTGAATCGAGAGCGTGGTGCTGGAAAAGCATAGCAGGTCAGGCAGCATCTGAGGAACAGGAGAATCAAATTCCCGAGGAAGGGCTTATGCCCGAAACGTTGATTCTCCTGTTCCTCAGATACTGCCTAATTTGGTGTGCTTTTCCAAAACCATACTCTCGAATCTGATCTCCAGCATCTGCAGTCCTCACCTTCTCCTACTCATTATCTTGAATGTCTACTTTCAGTTAGAAATCACACAACACCAGGTTATAGTCCAACAGGTTTAATTGGAAACACACTAGCTTTCGGAGCGACGCTCCTTCATTAGGTGATAGTGGAGGGCTCCATCGTAACACAGAATTTATAGCAAAAATTTACAGTGTGATGTAACTGAAATACATTGACAAATTGATTGTTAAGCCTTTCATCTGTTAGAATACAGTGATAGTTTCACTTCTTTCATGTGTAAATCACAAAACCTTTTTTTAAAGTTGCATTCTTGGATTAGCTGTTAACAATAGTGATAGCTAGACAATATGTTGAAGGTGTTGGCCCCCTGTGTTCTCTGTCTATGCCATGATGTTTAGATTGATTCTAATCTAAAAAGTGAGATAACAGAGTTTTACATAAATTCATGCAGTTTTTGAGCTCAGAGTTCTACATGAATGCATGCAGTTTTTGAGCAAAGTACAATGTAACTCTGCAAGGACAAACTCTGCAAGTACACTACACACACACACAGATATTCCAACACACACACTCTCACATGCACATGGACACAGGTATACACAGACGTGCACACAGACACCCACACACACCCTTATAGACACACACACACTCGCACACTCACACATGCACCCCCTCACAGACTTAAGACACTCTGCATTCACTACACACACACACACTTTTTCACACTCACAACCCCCACCCCAGACAGACACACACACACACACACACACGCACAGACAAAGACCCACATGCACACATATATTTTGTGGGGTGAATTTGTACTTGTACAGTTACATTGTCCAAATAGGGAGTCCTGGATGACAGATAACGAGAGGAGTGTCAGACATCCTGTAAGGGAATGGCAATCCGCCTTGGTCAGAGGGAGTATCAGAACAGGAGGAGGATGTCAGGTGAGTCTGGGGTTCAGTGAGGGAGCCAGAAGATTCATGGACGAGTCACATGACAACATCAGGTCAGGTCCAGCTGGAGTAATCAAGTGTTTGGCATGAGGGAGGATTAAGCCTGGAGTTGGACATGAAGTGGTGGTTGGGGGGGGAGTCATCAGATTTCAGGGTCAGTTAGATAATTACCCAAGAGTTAGACAGAGAAGTTCTATCTAACAATTCTTGGATAACTGGCCAGATGAATGCTCAGAACTGTAATGGAAACTTTTTCGGAAGTAACTAGGGAACAGGGAAATTGCTCACTGGATTTTCAACCTTCCCAGGTTATTCCCATGTGGTTAATGCATCAAGACATCCAAGAAGTCCTGACACTTATATTGGATGGTGCAACAAGTTTGCAACTATCCAAAGATCAGGAAGACTTACATCTCTCAGCTGCTAATCATTATATATGACTGCAGTGGGGCAAAACACTGACAATTATGGAAGTCATGAGTGCAGATGATTGTAGAGGTATGAGTGCAGATGTTAAAGTGAGAGACTATCTGGGAGATGGATGAGAACTTATGGAGAGCTATTATGGAGTGTGAATTAAAAGGAAAAGAACTGCAGTTGCTGGAAATCTGAAACAAAAAAAACCAGAAATTGCTGGAGACACTCAGCAGCATCTGTGGAAAGAAAGCAGAGTTAATGCCCCGTGTCCAGTGACCTTTCTTCAGAACTGATTGCAGCTAGGAAAAGATTGATATACATCATATGTTGAAGACAGTGTTTAGAGCAATGTGGAGAGGGGGTGAGGGGGAACAAATGATAAGTAGAGATGGAGTCCAGAGATAGAGAACAGCACCTGGACAGACAAAGGAATGGTAATGGCCTGTTTGGGAGAATGAATTGCTGCTAATGCGGGCCATTAGTAGCTGACAATAGATTGATCGTTGTAGCAGCCCATGTGGTAATAAGGCCTGGTGTGCGGGGATTGGGAGAAGGACATGGAAAAACAGACTTAGGCCCTAAAATTATTGAACTCAATATAGAGTCTGGAAGGCTACAGGATCCCTAAGGAAAAAAATGAGGTGTGTTCTTCCAGCTTGCACTGAGCTTTGCTGGAGCAGTGCAGCAAGCCCCAGATAGATATGTTGGCCAGGAAACATGGTGGTGTGTTGAAGTGACAACACTGGAAGCTCAGGATCATTTCTGCAGATGGAATGTAGGTATTCTGCAAAGCAGTCACTCAGCCTGCATTTTGTCTCCTCAATGTAGAGGACACCACATTGTGAGCAGTGAATACAGTAGACTAAATTGAGTAAAGTGCAGGTAAATCACTGCTTCACCTGGAGGGTATGTTTGAGTCCTTGGAAAGTGAAGTAGGAGGAAGCAAATGGGCAGGTGTTACACCTTTTGCAATTGTATGGGAAGGAGCCATGGGAGAGTTGGGAGGTGCTGGTAGTGGAGAAGGAGTGAACCAAAGTGTCTTGGAGGGAACGGTCCCTGCCAAACACTGACATGAGAAGGGAGGGGAATATACATCTGGTGGTGGCATCCTACTGAAGGTGTCGGAAGTGGCAGTAAATTATTCTTATGAGTGCAGAGGAGAGAGTGAGCAAATGAATATTGTTGAGTTTCAAATGACAGTCAATTAAAGAACTTGGGAAGAAACCCAGAGATTGACTAAGCCCGAATTGCAAGTATACTTCCTGTTCATTCAAGATTATGAAAAATGCTTGGTTTGCATCATTGACAATGTGAGAATTACCTCATTTTGATCATGTTTTAGTTAAAGTCTAAGCTTCGGTTTGTATCACCTTGACAGTATTTATTTTAAAAAATTCATTGGATGTTGACACCACTGGGAAGGCCAGCATTTGTTTCCCATCAGTAATTACTCTTGAAGTGAGTTGTTGGTAAGTCATGATGGAGGGCAGTAAAGAGTTAAATGAATTGCTGAGGATCAAACAAGGTAAAGATGACAGATTTTCTTCTCTAAATTGCACTTGTGAACCAAATAGACTTTTTTGGGCTACAATCACTTCATGATCACAATTACTGAGACTAGCTTTCAATTCCATATTGAGTTACTTTAATTTAAATTCCACCAGCTGTCATGGTGGGATTATGAAGCTAAGCCACCAGGGGGTCACTGGATTACTAAGGCAACAACATTATCACAAGCCTCATTCCTGATGAAGGGTTTATGCTGCTCTTCGGATGCTGCCTGACCTACTGTGTTTTTCTAGCACCACACTCTTGACTCTGATCTTCAGCATCTGCAATCCTCACTTTCTCCTAACAACATTATCACGACAGGATGATGTCTACCAATATCTTTGCTGATGAGCAGGAGGATTGAATATATGTTTATACAATGGCTGGATAGTAACAACACCTCACCTGGATCATGATAGGATAGTGAAGAAGGTGTTTAGTATGCTTTCCTTTATTGGTCAGAGTATTGAGTACACGAGTTGGGAGGTCATGTTGCGGCTGTACAGGACATTGGTTAGGCCACTGTTGGAATATTGCGTGCAATTCTGGTCTCCTTGCTATTGGAAAGATGTTGTGAAACCTGAAAGGGTTCAGAAAAGATTTACAAGGATGTTGCCAGGGTTGGAGGATTTGGCTGTAGGGAGAGCTGAACAGGCTGGGGCTGTTTTCCCCGGAGCATTGGCGGCTGAGGGTTGACCTTACAGAGGTTTACAAAATTATGAGGGGCATGGATAGGGTAAATAAGCAAAGTCTTTTCCCTGGGGTGGGGGAGTCCAGAGCTAGAAGGCATAGGTTTAGGGTGATAGGGCTAAGGTGAAACCTTTTCACACAGAGGGTGGTACATGTATGGTAGGAGCTGCCAGAAGAAGTGCTGGAAGCTAGTACAATTGAACATGTAAAAGGCATCTGAATGGGTATATGAATAGGAGGGATTTGGACGGATATGGGCTGGGTGCTGGCAGGTGGGACTAAATTGAGTTCAGATATCTGGTTGGCATGGACAAGTTAGACTAAAAGTGACTGTTTCTGTGCTGTACATCTCTACAACTCTATGACTCCGTGTGGAGTGAAGTGGAGCAGAGAGGGTTCCCCTACCTTTCATTTCAGTCTCATTCACTTATTGAAAGTGATCTTTAATGCTAAAAATGGCATAAACACTCAGACTCCCTCTTAACTTATTTATTTTAAATGGTAATGAAACCATTTATATGGAATATATTTTTAAGTTTCAAATAACATAATTCAACACAGACTGAACACTGAATCCTCAATAACTTGTACTTATGCTTCCTAAAAGAAGATATTTCAGAAGGAATACATGGGAGACAAGCCGGAAGTGCACAAATAACTGGTTGATTGGAACTCAAATATATTTTCAAGTAAGTTTAGGTCAAATTCTTGAATATGCTGAAAGAATGATGTGGCTCTGGGTTCTGTAATATAAAGCAAAGTCTGGAGAATGGAATCGGTGAAACTGGGATCCACAGTAGTCATGCTAGTTAACTTATTATTCATAGTTGAGGTGCTGAGTAGGAGAGCCCTAAAATATATTTGAATTCCAGTCAACCAGTTATTTGTGCACTTCCAGCAAGTACCCAGTGTCGAGAAAATGTGCAAGGATTTTTGGTGATCATTGTACTGGGGTAGACATTGGCTGATGTTCTCCACAGAAGACACAGTACAGGGGAAAGAGTGAAGTTACTGTTCCAATATGAGACTGTGAGTGGCATATTGCTATCTGAGCAAGAAATTTAAATAAGTGACAGGAATATTCCTGATTGGCAGACATGACTTGGGCTTTCTTTCCTTCCTGTTAATTGTAACAAATAACACCAGCCATCCGTGCCTGACAAATATATTTTACAATGTTGTTCAGTCAGGAACCACAGTGATGAGAACCAAAAAGCTTTGGGACCATGATCCAAGTGTTTACATGGACATGGTAAAAGCCTTATGAGAACTCACTGTAGCAATGAGAAATGAGAACAGTAGATAGATATTGGAGCATAATAGCAATATAGGAGTCAAACTAAAGCACATTAAATGATTGTGCGCATCACCTGTGGTCTGACTGGTGCCTTGTGTAGGCTAAACAATGTTTTGGGAAGGAAGGGTTTGTTTGGAGAGACAGACTTGATAATAGTTGCTTTGGGAAAAAGCAGCTATCATGGGGATGGGGGAGCAGTGGTCTGGTCAGGTAGACATCAGTTCTTCTGGAACAGTAGGATTGTTTACAGGAATGATAGGAGATGGCCTATTCAAGATGGAATGGAATGCCTTTCAAGATAGACTAGACTTTTTTCTCTGGGCAACGTTATTTTGGCTGAACTGGCTGCAAATTATTTCCACTGGAAGGTAACAGTTATTTTCTGTTTCGTAAGGAAAAACATTGAGAAGAACTTTTCTTTTTTATTTTCCTGGCTTAGTGAAGTGATGAGACAGTTGCAATAACAAGGATAAAATATAACCATAGAATATCAAGCATGATTTTATTCTCATTTTATTCTATAATGCACAAATTAGTTTTATTTAATCGATTTAAGAATTAGTTTGAGTGGATATTTCACCACATTCTTGAGCTCTTCCCTGAATTTAGCCTGAGTAACTGCATAAATGCCTGTATTTGTGCAGCAACTCAAGAGTAGTAACATGGGCCCAGTCTGTTGTAAAATGTACAGTGGGTCATTCTGGCTGGCATAACTGTAATGGTTTGTAATCCGGGTATACAAGAAGAGTAGAACGTGCAACATCCACAGCAAGATAAATGTTCCTGATATACTGAGCAGTAGTATAATAGACTTCCGGCGGTGCTCCAACTCTGGATCACTCTCACTGGTTGCTTTATTGTGGCCTATAAGTCCCTTGCGGACTCTACTGGTCACTAAAATATGCTTGACCGTTGCAGCATTCAGCAGAAGAATCAGAAAGAATGGGGTACAAGGGGTTAATATGACATCAAACCAAGCAAATATCATCCACATGTGAGACGTATAATAAATAGACTTTCTGGGACAAAGCCAAGGAACATTGTTAATTGTATATTGAGATTCAAACGTAAAATACCAAGGTATGTTGTTCAAACAGCTCAGGACACTCACTATCCCCACAACGGTCACGGCTGTTTTTACAGTACAGTATTTAGTTTTTAGGTTCTGACAACAAATGGCTCTAAAACGATCAAAGGTAAATGTGACTGTTAACCAAACAGAAGCATCTGTTGTTGATTGAAGAATTGTGCGTCTTAAAGCACAAATGGGTGTAATGTGAAGGAATGTCAGTGGAAAATTAGATGCCATAATTTTATTTAACATCACATCAATGATAATGACCAGTAGATCTGCCATTGCCATGCCTACCAAATAGCAAGAGACACATTTTGAAAAGCCGCATTTTCCCCGTGACAGGACCAGAATTGTCAGAAAGTTAACTGTTAGGAAACAGAAGAAAATGACCAATTAAATTCACAACAGAAAGCTTATTTTAAAATAATTCACAAAACACAATGCTTACTATATTGTGCCATGTTAGTTGGTCATAAATATTCACTTAATACATACTCACATTATACATTAGTGATTTGAATGAAGGTATTGTTGTTAGATTTTCAGATGGCAAAGATAGGTCGAGGGACAGATAGTGTTGAGGTGGTAGGGAAGCTGCAGAAGGACTTGAACAGGCTATGAGAGTACGCAAAAAAGTGGCAGCTGTAACACAATGTGGGAAAGTGTGAGGTTATCTTCTTTGCTGGGAGGAATAGAGACCTGGACCATTTTCTAAATGTGGAAAGGCTTTGGAAATCTGAAGCACAAATTGACTTAGGAGTCTGTGTTCAGGATTCTCATAAGGTTAATTTGTAGGTTCAGTTGTCATTTAGTAAGGCAAATGCAAGGTTAGCATTCATTTTGAGAGGACTACAAGAGAAGGGATGTGCTATTGAGGCTGTATGACACTCTGATAAAAGCAAATTTGGAATATTATGAGCAGTTTAGGCCCCATATATCTGCTGGCCTGGGAGGGGGTCCAGAGGTGGTTTATGAGAATAATACTGGAGATGATGGACTTGTCATATGAGGAACAGCTAAGGACTCTTAGTCTGCACCTAGAGTTATACACTTTGGGGGGGGAGGTGAGATATGTCATTGAAATTTATAGAATACTGAAAGATCTGAATATGGTTGACATAGATAAGGTTTTTCCACATGTAGGACAGACTAGGACCTGAGGGCACAGATTCAGAGTGAAGAGGTGATATCTCAGAACTGAGGAGGGATTTCGTCAAACAGAGGGTGGTGAATCTGTTAAACTCATTGCCACAGAAGGCTATGGAACCAAGTCATTGAGTGCATTTAAGACAGAGATAGATAGGTTTTTGATTAGTAAGGGGATCACAAGTTACAGGGAGAAAACCGGAGAATACCTTTAAGGTATCAGCCATGATCCCACGATAATGGCTCAGCAGATTGGATGGGCCGAATGACTTAATTTTGCTCCTATATCTTAGGACCACGTCCTGCAACTGGATTGAGAGAACCTTGCGCAGTACGGGTTATGGGATGGACAGAGGATATGTTGTGGACCACGTATGGGAGATATGGAATTGGTAAAGTATATGATGCGTGTGGGAATTTGCAGGTGAACTATGACCCTGGGAGAATTGCGCTCGTCAAAGTACTGCGGCTGAGAGGGTGACAGTTCCAATGAAATTCGGAACATCGCAAGGTGAGAAAAGAACGGGTAAAGTAACGGAAAGGCTCATTCGGGCTATTTTGATGAAGAGGTGGTGAACGCCGTCCCGAATAGCTGAGATTAAAGTACAACGTGTAACACGAGATGCTGGAGATCCTAGAATGCCTGATCTGCAAGAGGAGCGATAGCCTGAACCGGGGAGTGTCAGAGGCCAGCGTGAATATGGACAGACCAAGAATATTCAAGTGATGGCTGTACGCAAGGAACGATTTCCTGACTAACACTTTGTTGTCAGAAATTCATTACTTAAAAGCGTTCATTAATGAATATTCTGATTACATTCTATTAGTAATTAATTCTTTGTTACATAGTAGATGGTAGATAAATAATAAACGTAGACAAACCACCACCATCAAGGATGGACGGTAAATGCTCACCCAGTCGGTAATAGCCTCAATCGGGCAATGAGGAAGTCTATCGTTTGGTCAGCCAGTCAATTTGCAAATCCAGTCATAATACTTTACCGTACGAAGTACCTCCTTCTTTTGAAGATAATTTTGATTTTTTTTAAACTGCGACCTTTAAACGAATTAACCACCTTTTATGTCATTTCGTAGCTGTACAGCGTTTAACTCCAGGATCATTAGCGGGCAGAATACTGTGCCCTCTGTATTAACCAGTAGAAAACAAAGTAATAAATTACTTCACAGATAAATACACACTAAATGTTCGTGACACGTGGTTAGAATAATTAATGCAGAAGTTTCAATGTTTGGAAATGTTGGAAATGTAGCTTCGGTTCACGCGTGGCAATTTTATTATCTTGGAAAGATTCAATACCAAATATATTTCACCATGTCTAACATTCCAAATGTTCTGGATTCATTACAGTGCAGACAGGCGAGAGAGATATAGCAAGACATCATCACAGCAGCAGATGCTCCCACCACTACACATTCTATCAAATGGGAATTAAATGATAATAAATGAATTGGAACATAATCTTAACACAAAGGATCTATTACAGTACCATCTCCCACATATCGTCTGTACCTACAATCATCGGGAAATTGTTCTGCTAATGGACTGTAGGAGAAACGTGGACTTACAACGTTAACTTCTTCTGATAGCCAATAGTTTTACCCAGCATTTTACACCGTATTTGTGGGTCAGGGGGAGTTCTCCCCGGTAATATATTTCTCAAAAATCCTTCCAAATCTTAACAATCTAAGAACTCTTTGAAACGCATATCAAGGACCGACTGCACAGCTTGGCGAGCTTGCTAGACTGTTAATGCTGCCTCTATTAGCACCGATTGTATTGTCCTTCCAGTCAACATTAAATAAATAGCAGCGAGCCCAGGAACTGTCCCATTGAAATGGGACACTGATCAACACATATTAAACCGGCCGCCCGTTCAAACACGGTAAGCAACATCGGAAAAAGGCAGTAAAACTAGTCGATGTTAACAGTAACCGGTTAAGATGATTTACCTGGAATACCAACGGCTGTGAGAAGAGGGTAGTAAATGTGTTTTATCTTCAAAATTATTTTCGACTGTGGCATTCTTTTAACTAATAGAGAAGTTCCTTTAACGCCGCTTCTTGGAAATCTTTCCGAGGATCAATAAAGGACCGCGGCTGCTCCGTGTGCCAGGGATGGCCGAGACACGACTCTGGTGGAGTGTCGAAAGTAAACGATTTGAAGAAACTATTTTATAGTGAGAGAATTCTCTTGCGACCCCAGTTGTGCAATTACTCAAATTACCTACACCCACTGAACAAACAGCAGCGATAACAACGAATCGAAATAAACAACCGGTTCATGTAACCGGATAAAATGATTGATTAGATATGATTAATTTTCTGGATTCGGTTACATATGGTATTGATTTTAATAAGTCATTTTATGTTCAGTCTTCCTGAAGACATGTGCTTAACTCATATTCTTCTCCATGTCTTTCTAGCCTATTGCCAGTCTTTTCCTTTACCAATCACTTTGGTCAATTTTCAAGCCATTCAGCATTGATATACTCTTCCTCATTTGCGTTGAAGTCTTCTCTCAGTAATGGATTTTTCAGGTCAACTGCCTATTATGATGAATCCTAGCCAGACTTCTACCTTTCCCCAGTTCTGTTCAACAAATATCCTCCTTCATTCACTCTCTACTGCATTTCCTCAATCCATTTGATCTATTCCATTTTCTTCCAAATCCACACTTCCCAGCTACTTACCAGGTTGTTCCCTTTCCTATTGTCCAAATCTCCACATCCATACAAAACACTTGAAGTCAAGCTTCTTTCAAAATTGTTTACTTATTTACTCAATTTCAAAATAGTCACTGGCTTTTCTTACAAAATGTGGCCTTTGCCATTGCTATCATAGTGTATTTAATTTTGATATATGTGCTCTGCTAAAGGCCTTAGTGCACTGCTTCATCTGTGCTGCTTCCTTGGCAATTTTTTTTTATTACTGGTGGTTTTTTATGGCCTACCATTCTCAGGGGCAGAATGCGAAGTCCTATGTCTACCTTTTCTGAACCATACAGTAATCATCTAGTCAATTGAGCTAACCAGCCACATAGCTGAACCATGCACAAAAATCAGATAGGCAGCTACTAAACTAGCAAAAATCAATATGACAGACAGTCAAGCAACTGTAAAGAAGTATATAGCAACACATTTTGACAGGAGCAACTGATTACTGCACCCTATACTCCCAGGTAACTTCCTGCTCAATTACAAACTAGACCAGAGTTTGCTTAGTTTTCACAATTAACATTAATTGAATTTCAAGTGTACTGGTGTCATGGTGGAGTTTAAATGCATATTCTCAAAACATTAAGTAGGGCGTGTAAATTAATACACCAGTGAGATTACCACTGTACTACCATCTCCACTTAAAGTGAAACAAACAGTCCATATATCTTGAGACCATGAAGGTGCAAAGGCCAGTCAAGGGATTGATGCAGTGATTTTGGATTTCATAACTGCCAAGAGTTTTATCCGGTCAATGCAATCAGTTCAAACATCAGATCGCCTTTGGTTTCTTTGGTAGCATGGTCATTATCACCTGCATGAGATCCCCTGGCCATTCTCCTGATAAGTAAATATCTTTCTCAGGCACATTGTATGGGATCTGCTGGGGGTATAATTGTAGCCCAGTATTATCATAGTCATGTTTAAGTGTTTGGCAAGTAAACTAGCAACTCCGTGGAAGGCAATGGCGAACCAATGCTGAATCAATAGACAATAGACAATAGGTGCAGGAGTAGGCCATTCAGCCCTTCGAGCCTGCACCACCATTCAATATGATCATGGCTGATCATTCCTAATCAGTATCCTCTTCCTGCCTTATCTCCATAACCCTTGATTCCACTATCTTTGAGAGCTCTATCCAACTCTTTCTTAAATGAATCCAGAGACTGGGCCTCCACTGCCCTCTGGGGCAGAGCATTCCACACAGCCACCACTCTCTGGGTGAAGAAGTTTCTCCTCACCTCTGTCCTAAATGGTCTACCCCGTATTTGATAGAGGGGAGTCAGTGGATGTAATAAATTTAGATTTTCAAGAGGCTTTTGATAAAGGCTCCCAGCAAAAGAGACTAGTTCAAAAATTAAAGCATCTGGGAGATGGGAGGTAATGTCCTGGCACAGATTAATGATTGGCTGACAGAAACAGAGTAGGAATGAATGGGTCATTGTCATGATGGCTGACTTTGACTTATGGGGTACCACAAGGCTCAGTGCTTGGTCCCCAGCACCAAAGTGGATAACCATACATTTATCCACATTAAACTGCATCTGCCATGCATCTGCCCACTCACCTAACTTGTCCAGGTCACCCTGTAATCTCCTAACATCCTCATCACATTTCACCCTGCCACCCAGCTTTGTATCATCAGCAAATTTGCTAATGTTATTGCTGATACCATAACATTAGCTAAAATCAGCTAAAATAAGTCTCAGGGTGGCATAAATTAACACCATCAGATGTAGATGGGAGTCCCTATCAATAGGCAGATGCTATTATGTTTGGCAAGGGAGAGAGTCAGACCTCACAGATCACCATCCAGTGAAATCCCCAAATGTACAAATCTGTCAATAACACATGAATTGGAAAATGGGATGTTTGGACAATGAACAGGAAAGGGAAGTTAGAGAACTTAAAATAAGAAAAATGAAAAGGAAAAATGAAACGTCCTGGAGTTATATCAAATACAAAGGACCTGAAAAGGTGACTTCGTAAGTGATTAAATGTGCATTATATAATCTGAAGTAAAAGGAAAGGAATTGTGGAGTAGCAGTACTGTTAGAAAGGGGGAGTGGCAGATGTGAAAATAAAGCAAAATGTGATTAAGGTGGATTGATGCCCATAGAACTAAATGGACTATCAGTGAACGTGGTAAATGTTCAGACAACTAGGTCAACATATTAACATTCCTGAAGAAGGGCTTATGCCCGAAACGTCGATTCTCCCGCTCCTTGGATGCTGTCTGACTTGCTGCGCTTTTCCAGCAACACATTTTTCAGCTCTGATCTCCAGTATCTGCAATCTTCACTTTCTCCAACATATTAACATCCAAAGAAAGGTGACTAAATGTGAGATAGAACTGAAAACCTAACAGACTGGAGATTATTATGGAAGATTGCATTGTTGAAGAAGAAAGAGACAAAAAAGAAGATCCATTATGTAAAACATGAAGTGCATGAGGCCAAACTGATAGACTTTTTTTTTAACCAAAGATCAGGACTCAATATGTCAAATATGTAGTTTAGGCAACATAAAAGGAAAATATATGCATTGAAAATGTTTGGCAATAGATGAAGATTTCAATTGAATGATACAATGGGATGTCAAATGTCTTGCCTTAATGTTTAAAACTCAAAAGCTCAACCAGGACCCAACGCAGATGCAGATACAAACCTTAACCTTGTGAAATTGGAAGCAGTATTCTAATTGAAGAAGAATTCGCAGAAAACAGAACCAAAATGTTTGAAACATGTGAATGAAGAACTTCTAAAATAGGTAAACAAAGCATTAGCTGGAAAAGACATCAACACAGAGAAGAAATAGAAACAAACTAAAGAATTTGTCAAGGAAGGAGGTGCAAACAGCTTGGGTTTTTAAGAGGAAAAGGGATCAATAAACGATGAATTATAATTTCAAAGTTATATAAAGTAGAAGAATGGAGAAAATAGAAGAATACCAAGAGTAAAGCAAGCAAGCTAAAAAGTAGAAACTTGAATAATGAGTTAAAGAGTCATTGAGTCATAGAGATGTAAACAAATGCAAACAGCTTTGAAACAAATTCTTTAGTTCAACTCATCCATGTAGACCATATATTCTAAAACGAATCTACTCCCATTTGCTAGCATTTGGCTAATATCCTTTCCTGTTCATATACCCATCCAGATGTCTTTAAAAGTTGTAATTGTACCAGCCTCCACCACCTACTCTGACAGCTCATTCTATGCACACACCATTCTCTGTGTGAAAACATTGCCCCTTAGGTCCTTTTTCTATCTTGCCCCTCTCACCTCAAACTTTGCTGTCTAGTTTTGGACTCCCCTACCCTTGATTATTTACACTATCCATATTCCTGATGATTTTATAGACCTCTATAAGTTTACCTGTCAGCCTCTGATGCTCCAGGGAAAATAGCCCCAGTCTATTCAGTCATTCCCTTTGGATCAAACCCCTCCCCAATCCTGGAAACATCCTCATAAATCTTTTCTGAACCCTTTCAAGTTTAACAACATCTTTCCTGTAGTAGGAAGACTAGAACTGAATGCAGTATTCCAAATGTGGCCTAACCAATGTCCTGTACAGTCACAACATGACCTCGCAACTTTTATACTCAATAGTCTGACCAATAAGGTCAAGCATACTAAATGCTTTCTTCATTACCCTGTCCACTTGTGACTCCACTTTCAAGGAGCTATGAATCTGCACTCTAAGGTCTCTTTATTCGGCAACACTCCTCAGGACATTACAATTAGGTGTGTAAGTCTTGCACTAGTTTGCCTTACCAAAATGCAACACCACACATTTATCTAAATTTAAGTCAATCTGCCACTCCTCGGCCCATTGGCCCATCTGATCAAGATCCCATTGTACTCTGAGGTAACCTTCTCCGCTGTCCACTACACCACCAATTTTGGTGTCATCTGCAAACTTAACTATACCTCTTATATTGACATCCAAATCATTTGTATAAATGACAAGAAGCAATGGATTAAACACCAATCCCTGCAGCACACCTCTGGCTACAGGCCTCCAGTCTAAAAAGCAACGCTCCACCACCAGCCCCTGTCTCCTACCTTTGAGCCAATTTTGTATCCACATGGTTAATTCTGCCTGAATTCCATGTGATCTAACCTTGCTAACCAGTTAAGAAGAAAAATATAAAAGACACAAGAACAATGGTTGGAAGGTCAGTGTGATATGCTCGAACAATTGCATCAGCTAGCAAGGGTTGACCTCATGTGCGAAAAACAAAGGAGATTAGTGGCACTCAGCATAAAAAAACACAAAAGAAGCAATAGAAATAAAGTTAAAAATCACACAACACCAGGTTATAGTCCAACATGTTTAATTGGAAGCACACTAGCTTCTGGAGCGTCGCTCTTTCATCAGGTGATAGTGGAGGGCTCAATCCTAACAAATCAATAGAAATAAAGAAGGTGCCTTAAAAGAAATAAGGAAAAATAGCAGGAGTACACTTAAGAACTGAATGCAAAAATGATGCAATAGAACTAATATTATTGAGGTACAAAAAGAAAATAATATTGACATTGATTTAATTCACCTAAAAAGGCTCAAACCTAATAGAATTTTTAACTAAAAGAGAAGGACAACAAAGGCAATAAATAAGATGAAAGATGGAAAAGCACTATAATGCTTGAAATGCTTACATCATTGATTAAAAACATGGGAAAGATTGGAACATAAATGTTCAGGAAGTTATATAGAGATATCTGTTTATAACTAAATACATTGTGATTGAACTCTATTGTATATATCTTTATGAAATGGGAATGAGTCCATCACTTAGCTGTAGTTTCCCAGTCTCTGAATCAGCAATTGATGATTTTGCATTCCAGCCTGGAAAAACAGCTCCTCGATGCTGCCTGAATTGCTGTGCTCTTCCAGCACCATTGATCCAGAATTTGGTTTCCAGCATCTGCAGTCATTGTTTTTACCTTGGAAAAACAGCTAACCAAGTCTGGAATAAACATATATTACTATGTGAGTGAATGTGATTTGAGCACATCAAACTTGAACCGATAATCTCTAATTACTGGGGTGACATTCGATACCTTAGCTAGGTTCAGACAGAGTGAACACTTCCTGAAAATCTACCATTGTAATTGGCCATCTCTGATGGGGCAATACCAGAAAATATGAATTTAAGTGGCATGCTGGAACTAAGAAATCTTGATGTTCACATCTGCAAAATTTTTGAAAGCAGCAGGACAAGCATGTCTCTTCTCCAGCAGTCCGTTAGGATCAAGGATGGCTTTCTACCAATTCAGTTTTGTGGATCCTGAGGTGATTAAATAGTCCAATGCCAGATGTGCATACCCTGACTTAGGTGGGCTAGGTGGTTCTTGAAGAGGCAGGTGACATGCTCAGGTTGTTGTATGCTCATGCTCAGGATTTTTTATGTGCTCATGCCAGGTTTTTGCATGTCCTTCCATTACTTACACTTAAGTAATGGAATTTGGGTTGCTCAAAATGGTTGGAAACTTTACAATGACTTGTTCACTGGGTTCAGTGACTATAGGCTAGAAATTCCCATCAGTCAGTGGACATGTTGCGTAACTTTTGGGGAGACTTTCAGAACGTGCCTGAATTGCTTCCCCTGCCCTCTTGATAATCAATTGCCTTGATGAACCTCGGAGCAGAGGATTTGTTTAGGAAGTCTTATGCTTTCGATCTTAGTTAATAGTGATACAGATAGAACACAGTTCCTGCCTATTCTGTAGACTAGCTCCAAGCCAGTAGGACATTTAATGGATATGAGGTGGAGTGTTTTGGGAAGGAAGATGCAAAACAGCATTGGAGCCATGACACAGCCTTGCTTAACCTCTGTTTGAAACATACTGGGTCTTTCTTGGATCGGTTGGTGAGGATTATTTTAGATTAGGCTCCCTACAGTGTGGTAACAGGCCTCCGACCCTCCAAATAATAACCCACCCAAACCCATTCCCCTACACTATATTTACCCCTCACTAATGCACCTAACACTCGGGGCAATTTAGCATGGCAAATACACCTGATCTGCACATCTTTGGATTGTGGGAGGAAACCGAAGCACTGAGAGGAAACCCATACAGACACGGGGAGAATGTGGAAACTCCGCACAGACAGTCACCCAAAGTAGGGATTGAACCCAGGTTCCTGGTGCTGTGAAGCAGCAGTGCTAACCACTGAGCCACTATGCCACCTGTGTGTATTACACGTGTAAACGTATTAAAACATACTCTGCATTTTACATAGATTGAGACCAAGGTGCTTATACAGCTGGATTGGAAAGACCAACAGGGCAGGAAAACCATGAATAAGCAACTGCTGGCCTTCTGGTTGAAGACAATTCAGGTGCAATTTAATGTATAGTTGTCAAGAGAAAAGATATGAATTCCAAATCAACAACCCCCTGAATAGCAAAAAAGCAAAAAAGGTTAAAATCTATTTCAAGAAAATGTATCAAAGAGAAAGAATGGTCCAAACAATGATGGGGCTGCAAAGGGAAGAACAGTTAAAATTTCATTGAGAGGCACTAGAATATACTGATTATTACACTGACTGAATATTTTGCATTTGTCTTCACAAGAGGATGAAATTAATGTTGCAGAAGAGAATGAGTGATTAGAGAATTTAGATAGGGAAAAAAAAGATAGAAATGGGAGCTAAGAAGGTTTGAAACACTCAAAGTTAAAAGACACCCAGGACAATTGAGGAAAGCAAGATTGCATATAGCAGAAAATCCAACAACAATTTTGAAGTTTCTTTGGATATGGTGCCACAGGACTGGAAAATTGTGAAAAAGATGGATAAATTTAGGATGGAAATTCAACAAGTTAGGAACTGAAAGCACAGCTAGGGTGCAACAATTAAAATTGGAAATGTGTATAGGGCCAGATTTGGAGGAGCACAGATCTCTCAGAGCTTTCTGTGACTGGAGGTGATCACAGAGGCGGTGAGAGAATTTGACAGAAAAATTATGAATTTTAAAATTAAAGTATTTTTAAATGAGACCCAATGTAGGTGAGTGAACACAGAATGATGATTGAACTTGGTGCAAGTTAAGTTACAAGTTTTAGAATGTTGGTAAATCTAAAGTTTACAGAAAGTAGAAGGCATTGGGAATAGTCAAGCCTCAAGACAAAAAAGGTACAAATGAGAGTGTCAGCAGTGAATGAGCTCAGGCAGAATTGATGGTGAGAAGCTGTGGGTTGAAATTTAACTCATGATCTGATATGATAACAACACTGTGGTCAATCTGGTTTACTTGCAGACAGTCCATCAAAACCAGTGATGGAATAAACTGCTAGAGAACACAATGCTGTAGAATGTTGTGGAAAATGTTATGCTCCAGAGAAACCTAATTATTACTTTGTGGCTGTTTGCATAAGGAAGATACAAGAAATCTCCGAGAATTAGAGATCCAAATGACGAGAGAGTGAGGAATTGAAGGAAATTAATATTAGTACGAAAGCTGTGCTGGAAAAATGAGTAGGGCTGAAATTAATTATTCCTTGAGAATTGATAGTCTATATCCCAGAGTGTTGGAAGAGGTGGCTATAGAGATGATTGGTAATCATCTTCCAAATTTCCATAGATTCTGGAATGATTCTTATGGATTGAAAGCTTGCAAATGTAACCTATTTTAGAAAGGAACAAAGGAAAATTAGGGATGTATAAACCCATCAGCCTTATATCAACAGCATTGAAAAAGCAAGAATCTATCAAACTAAAGAATTTGCTCAATGGCTATATGAATAAAAATGATTTCGTGGGGATAGCCTGTATAGATTTGTGAATGGAAAATCATGTTTTAAGGATCTGCTGGAGCTTTTTTGAAGATGTTACTAACACAATTAATAAAGGAAAGTTGAAAGATGTAGTATATCTAGATTTTCAGAAGACTATTGATAATGTCCCCCACAGGAGGTTGGGCAGTAAAATTAAAAGTCCTGGTGCAGGCAGTAATATACTGGCATGGATAAAAGATTGGCTAACCGACAGAATACAGAGAATAGAAATAACTGGGTCATTCATGCATTAGCAAACTGTGACTAGTGGAATACTGCAAGGATCAGTCTTGGGGTCCAGCTGTTCACGATATATACACCTATATCAATTATTTGAAAATGGGGATCAAATGAAATATTTTCAAATATGCAGATGATACAAAGTTAAGCATGAATGTGTGTTGTGGGCAAGATGTAAAACATTTTCAGGGCCACATCTGGAGTACTATGTGCAGTATTGATTTCCTTATGTCAGGAAAAATGTTATGCCATAGAGAGAGTGCAATAAAGGTATGCCAGAAGTATTACTGTGATGGTAAGATTATCCTATGAAGAGAGAGCTTCAAACAATGAAAAATGATCTAACTGATACTCGCAAAATGCTTAAAGGGGTATACAGGATAGGTCCAGATGGGATGTTTACCCTGGTTAGGCATTTTAGAACAATGGGCATAAAAAAAGAGTGTTGTCATTTAGATTTCGGATCAACCTCTTTCATTCAGAGGTTAGTGGATCTTTGGAAATCTAAACCCCAGAGGGTGATGAAGCTCAATCTTTGAGTATATTTAAAGCAGAGGTTGATATGTTTTTGATTATTAATGGCATAAAAGCTCATGGGGATAAAGTGGGGAAAATACATTGAATTATTCGATGAGCCATTATCATGTTAAATGGCAGAGCAGACACAATCGGCTGAATAGCCCGCTCCCGTTCCAATGTCTCATGTTAGGGAGAATCAACTTACTTAGGGAGAATTAAAAAAGAAATCTGAAAACTTTCTTCTTCAATTCCAAGTGCAATGCTTGGTCTCGAACATTTTTGCCATTTTTAGCACCTGCTTCTAAAGCTAACTTCACCTTTTCTTCTTAATGCTATTAACCTAACTTTAGATAATGATTGCCAACCATTCAGTGATAAATCTTCCCTTTGCAGAAAAGTTTTAGAAATTGATAACACCAGAACTGCATTTCAAAAAATAGAATAAAGATTCCTATTGAAATTTTGTTAACTTAAACTTTACTCAAATTCCAAGTGCAACTTATATTTAGTTGCATGTTGGAAATCTTGCTGAAAGTCCCCAACCTTGTTCCATTCATTTTATATACATTTTTAAAAAACCTGCACACCTTGTCTTAACAAATACAACTAAGCCTCAAGATTGAACTTCTATTTCAAAGAAAACAACTTTTATTGCGTGTAAAATACTTAAACAAAATGAACACTATTAACAATATGGTTGATAAGCAGGGAGGTTATTGTCTTAGGTTTGCTTCTTGCCTCACCAAAAATCATCTTATATGACAAGTCAATCTTAAAGTTGTTACTTCTGCAGGGTCCATCCACATGTACTTCACAGAGATCTGGAGAATTCTCCTCAACTTCAGCTATTCCTGTAGGTAAAACCTTAGCCTTCATAGAGTCATCGAATCATACAGCATGGAAACAGACCCTTCCGCCCAACGAGTCCATGCCAAACAAGATTTCCAAAGTAAACTAGGGCCTGTGTTGGCCCACATCCCTCTCAACCTTTCCTTTTCATGTACCTCTCTAAATGTCTTTTAAATGTTGAAACTGTACCTGCATCTAATACTTCCTCTGGTGTTCATTCCACATATTAACTACTGTCTGTGTGAAAACATTGCCCCTCAAGTCCCTTTTAAATCTTTTTCCTCTCACCTTAAAATATGCCCACTAGCTTTGAACTCCCCACTCTAGGAAAAAGACCTTTGTTATTCAGCTTATCTTTGCCTGTCATGATTTTATACGCCTCTATAAGGTGGCCTCTCAACCTCCTATGCTCCAATGAAAAAAGTCCCAGCCTATCCAGCCTTTCCTTTTAACTCAAATCCTCCAGTCCTCAGGCAAAATCTGGTAAAGCTTTTCTGAACCTTCTCCAATTTAATTATATCCTTTCTGTAGCAGGGAAACCAGAACTGTACACAGTACTCCAAAAGTGTTTTCACCAACGTCCTGTACAACATCAACATGATGTCGCAACTCCTATACTAAATGGTCTGAGCAATGAAAACAAATATGCTAAGCGTCTTCTTAACCAATCTGTCTACCTGTGATGCAAACCATGTACCATGAACCCCTAGGTCTCTCTGTTCAACAACACTACCCAGGGCCTACTATTAGCTGTATAGGTCTTGTTAATTTTACCAAAATGCAATACCGTGCATTTATCTAAATTAAACTCCATCTGCCATTCCTCAGCTCATTGGCCAAATTCATCAGGATCTCTTTGTAATTTTGGATAACCTTCTTCACTGGAGGAGAAAGTGAGGTCTGCAGATGCTGGAGATCAGAGCTGGAAATGTGTTGCTGGAAAAGCGCAGCAGGTCAGGCAGCATCCAGGGAACAGGAGAATCGACGTTTCGGGCATAAACCCTTCTTCACTGTCAACTTTGGCACCATCTGCAAACTTACTGATCATGCCTTTTAAATTCTCATCCAAATCGTTCATATCAATGACAAACAAAAATGGATGCAGTACCACTGGTCACAGGGCTCCAGTCAGAAAAACAACCCTCCAACACCACCCATTGAGTCCTACCATCAAGCCCACTTTGTATCCATTTGACAAGCTCCCCCTGAATTCCATATGATCTAACTTTACTAACCTGCCTACGATGCAGAAACTTATCAAAAGCTTTACTGAAGTCCATGTAGACATCATGTAACTCTCTGTCCTCATCAATCATTTTGGTTATATCCTCCAAATATTCAATCAAGTTTGTAAGGCATAATTTCCCACACACAAAACCATACTGACTATCCTTAATCAGTCCTTGTTTCTCCAAATGTATGTAAATCCTATCTCCCAGAATCCCATCCAACAAATTACCCACCACTGATGTCAGACTCACAGGTCTATAGTACCCAGGACTCTCCTTACAGATTTTTAAAATTAAGGCACAACATTAGCTACCTTCCAGTCATCCAGAACCTCATCCCTGGCTGTAGATGATAGAAACATCTCTGCGAGGGGTCCCGCCAGTTTTTTCTTAACTTCCCAAAATATCCTGGGATAGATCAGATCAGATCCCAGAGATTTATCCACCTTTATGTTTTTCAAGACCTCCAGCATTTCCACTTCTGTCATGTAGTCTGTTTTTCAAGTCATCAATATTTACTCAGCTCAGTTCCCTAGCCTCCATTTCTTTCTCCACATTAAAAACTGGTGTGAAATATTCATTGGCATCTCTCTCATCTCATGTGGTTCCACAGGTAGACAACCTTGTGGATCTTTAAGGGGTCCGATTCTCTCCCTAGTTGCTCATTTGCCTTTAACGTACTTGTAGACTCTCTTTGGATTATTTTTAACCTTAAATGCCAAGGCTATTTCATAATCCCTTTATTATCCTTCTGATTTCCCTGTTAAGAATGCTGCAACATCCCTTATACTCTTCAAGAAATTCATTTAAACACAGTTGTCTATACCTAATAAATGACCCCGTCTTATTCTTAACCAGAGCCTCAATATCTTTATTCAGCCAATATGTCCTACTCCTACCAGCCTTACCCTTCACTCTATTGGGAACATAATGCTTCTGAACTCTCATTATCTCACCATTGAAAGCATCCACTCGCCATTCACCCCTTTACCTGTGAAAAGTCTACTCCAATCAACTTTTAAAAATTCCTGTCTCATAAAATCAAAATTGGTCTTACTCCAATTAAGAACTTTAACTTTTATATAAGGTCCAACCTTTTCCATAACTGTTTTAAAATTAATAGAATAATGACCACTCGTCCCAAAGTGCCCTCCTGGCAACATTTCAGTCACTCATCCTGTCTTAGTTCCCAAGAGAAGGTCAAGTTTTGCTCTTTCTCTAGTAGGTACATCTACATATTGATAAAGAAAATTTTCTTGAACGCGTTTAACAAATTTCTCACCATCCAAGCATCGAACACTATGGTAGTCCCAGTCAATGTTTGGAAGTTAAAATCCCCTATTATTCTTACACATATCTGAGATCTATCTAAATATTTGGTCTTCAATTTCCCTCTGACTATTTCCAATAATTCCAAGCTAATTAGCTTGAAGCTTTCTTTGACGTAAGGCTCTGTAGGGAACCATTGTAGATTCTTCTATTAGTTTTCAATGAGGCAATCTTCTAGTTTTCTGTGTCCCTCACAAAATTCAAACTAAAATTAACCACATCCATTATCCACACAGTTATTGACAAAGTTAGTGTTTTAATCTGCTTACAGTGTACTTCTATCTAATTGTCATTTACTTTATCTATTTTCTTTCTTTGAACTGTAGAACAGACAAGATTTCACTGTGAAGAAAAATATCCAACTTAAATAAAAATAGACAGCCTTCCCAAAATCCACCTATGTCTTTCTTAATGTCGCGTACTGTAGAATATCCTCAAACCTTTAGATTAATTATCCCTCATTTACAATTTCTTCTTTGAACTGATGAAGTAAATGAGTTTTACAACCTCTTGGGGTTTATTGAATGATTTTTATACTAATTTGGCCCTAGTGCAAAGACAAAAACATTTGTCTAGACTGCCCTCGTTCTTGGCAAGCATTGCACACATTATGTCTCCAGCTTTTATAGCTTTGTAAGTCCATCTTTAGTTTTATAGCTTTTTTCTCACAAACTGTTGGCCTCACAAAAATTTATGGGCATGTCACCTTAAGCTTGATAGACTCATGTTTGTATTAGTTGTATTTATTCCAATTTAAAACTTTAATGTCCAAAACTAAGAAATACTTTAAAATCTTAATATGTACCCTGAACAAGATATTTATAGGCTATGACCCCTAAAGTGTGGGAGCAAGCCATTCAACCCATCAAGTCAACACTGACCCTCCAGACAGCATCCCACCCAGATATCCCCCCATCCCTGTAAATCTGCATTTCCCATGTCTAATGCATCCAGCCTGCACATCCTGGACACTTTGGGCAATTTAGCATGACCAATCCATCTACATGCAGATCATTGAACTGTGGGAGGAAACCCACACAAACACAGGGAGAATACGCAAACTCCACACAATCAGTCATCCAAGGCTGGAATCAAACCCAGGTCCCCAGCACCGTGAGGCAGCAATACTGAGTCACCTTGCTGTTCCATAACACAGGAAATAAGACAATGGTTACCATGGTAATGCAGTAGCCAGTAAGTCTCAGACAATATTTAGCAGACACGACAATTAAACTGTTACAGTTCATCTCTTGTGATAAATCAGAATTAATTTTAATCGAAAATCTTGGACAATGAAGTAAACAGAAGTAAACAAGACACTTGACTGTCAAGTGCTCATGTGTTTTAATATGAAGGTTCTGAGTAACAAAATACTGTAGAACAAGTACTGAATCATGATAATGGAAGTGACCATAACATGTAGATCAGGTCTTTGGTCAGAGAGAGAAAAGAAACAGAATCACCCGGAGTGTTCAGAGTATATTCTGAAATGTGAGTTAAGCGTAACTAGTCCTGTTACACAAAATAAAGAAAGATTTGCATTTCTATAATACAATTCATAATCACTGGGCATCTTCGCAATCAAAGGTGTATGTTTTGAAATACAATGCCTATTGTTGTGCAGGAAATGCATTCAATTTTATGCATAATGAATTCCTACAAACAATAATTTGGCAATGACAATAATTTGACAAGGACCTGATCAGGTGTACCCGAGAACTCTGTGGGAAGCTAGAGAAGTGATTTCTGGGCTTCTTGCTGAGATACTTGTATCATCGATAGTCACAGGTGAGGTGCCAGAAGACTGGAGGTTGGCAAACGTGGTGCCACTTTTTAAGAAGGGTGGTAAAGACAAGCCAGGGAACTATAGACCGATGAGTCTGACTTCGGTGGTGGGCAAGTCGTTGGAGGGAATCCTGAGGGACAGGATGTACATGTATTTGGAAAGGCAAGGACTGATTTGGGATAGTCAACATGGCTTTGTGTGTGGGAAATCATGTCTCACAAACTTGATTGAGTGTTTTGAAGATGTAACAAAGAAGATTGATGA
>NC_057711.1:121960792-121997683 GCF_004010195.1 Chiloscyllium plagiosum | reverse complement strand
ACTTATGAGGGGCATGGATAGGATAAATAGACAAAGTCTTTTCCCTGGGGTCGGGGAGTCCAGAACTAGAGAGCATAGGTTTAGGGTGAGAGGGGAAAGATATAAAAGAGACCTAAGGGGCAACTTTTTCACGCAGAGGGTGGTACGTGTATGGAATGAGCTACCAGAGGATGTGGTGGTGGCTGGAACAATTGCAACATTTAAGAGGCATTTGGATGGGTATATGAATAAGAAGGGTTTGGAAGGATATGGGCCGGGTGCTGGCAGGTAGGACTAGATTGGGTTGGGATATCTACTCAGCGTGGATGGGTTGGACCGAAGGGTCTGTTTCCATGCTGTACATCTCTATGACTCTATGACTAGATAGCCTCTTTTTAAGGATGTTGATTAAGGAATACATACTATTTGGGAACCTTAGGGTAAATCCCTTGCTGTTGTTTGAAATGGTGCCCTGGGATCAATTTCATGCACCCAAGCAGGCAGTGGGACCTCTGTTCAGTCTGTTCTGAAATAAAGCACAATAATGATGCAGCTGACACTAATTATTCTGTAGCCAACAGCATATCATTAGATAGAGGACTTTTGTGGCACAGTGGTAGTATCACTACCTCTAAACCTAAGAGGTCTGGGTTCAAGTCTCACCTGCTCCATAGGTGTGTTGTAACATTAGATTAGGCTGATTAGAAATCAGCTGCTGTGTAATTTGATTTTGCAACATCTTTGTAAAATTTCTTTGATAAGTTGATAATGAGAAACATGGAAATAATATGGATCTTAGTAGTTGGTACTCCTATTCAGAGATTAATGTGGATGATCATAGTATTGCAAAAGGATAAAATCCAGAAAGTGCTGGAAATATATAACATAACTTGTTTACTTCAGATTTCCAGCATCCATAGTATTTCATGTTTGTATTGCCAAAGATATAATCAGTTGCTCCATGAATAGCGTGTCTGCCGATTTCTAATGGATTTCATAATGGTAAGTAATGAATTACGCTGGCACTTTAATTTTGGTCAATTTTATTATGGTTGTAAAATAGAACTGCTCATGTTTTCACTGAACTACCACCCTAGCTGTATTTGTGATAATGATAATTAAATAAACTCACTAAAAGCTACTAGGTAAGCATGTAAAAGTCAATTCTCTTACATCACTGGTTTCACTGGTCACAAAGTTTTTATACTATCCTGACCTGTCCACTATATAGACTTGTTACGTCTGAGATTACAGTTACAATTGAGTTATCAACTTCATTCACCCTGCATTTCATTTTAATGTAACATTCTCAGTTTGTGCCATATGAATGGTTTTATTTTTCTACGCTTTTCAGTTTATATATAATTTTGTTTTATACATGGACCTTTCAGAGAATTCCAAGAAAGACAGAAAAGGAAAATACAAGTGAGAAATAAAAGTAAACATGACAGTAGGAGCGAGGGATTGATCAGCAGTTAAGAATGACATAAAATAAAAGGGGAGAAAACATTAGAGGTATTTGTGATTTACTTGGATCCAGAGTGGTAGCCAAACTCTATAATGGGAATGAACATGGGATAAAATGATATTCCCTAAGAGAATGTCTACTGACATCCCCAACACGCTTTCAGTTCATGAGCAAAACACACCTTCTCCTATCCCTGCCAGTACTGCCAGTGATGTCATTCTATCTTGTTCACTCATATTTATTATGCTTCTTTTTATTGGTAGGGCGTTTCACAAAATGTGCATATGCAGAATTTCCTGCTTATGCAACATGAACATTTTGGGTGTTTCAGATACACAGTCAGATTCAAGCAGCTAAAGCAATTTCTCTGGTGAGGAAACTTCTAGACACCAATACCAAGGACAAAAGCTCATTCTAACTTAAACAGGCAGGTGACAGTAATGGGCAACCAGCATGGATGTATTGAAGTAAAATTACATCTGAGCCATGATTTAGTTATTTGATAAATTAATAGAGAGGATCAAGGAACATAGTTCAGTTGATACTGTATTTACTGTTATTAGCCTTTCAAACCTTAGTACTTACAAACTTCCTCAGAATGTAGAAATATAAGATATTAAGTAGCTCATGGTTATTATATATGCAGTGGTGAAGGGAAATGAGGTAAACTGTAAAGTCACTACAGTCCCACTCTCTCAATAAAGAGAGAGACAACTGGTGGCAAGTTTTACTTGACAATCCCACACCTCAGGGAAAGAATGATGTCTACATCGTGACTGCAGCAGGTGGGGAATTGAACCCACAATGTCAGCACACAGACCAGCCATCCAGCCAGCTGAGCTAACTAACCCACTATGCTAAGCACTGATGGTGCACAGATGTTCTTCAGTTTGGAGAAAATGATGAGAGGGTGTTCTGCAGGGGTCAGTGTTGTGATCATTGATATTTCCATTGGTTTAAATACATGAATTTGTGTATGATGGGTCCAGTTCCAAAGTTTGTAGATGATATAAAACCTGTAAGCATATAAAATAATGAGGCAGATGGAAAAGTCTTCAGGGAGATTGAGGTCATACATCCTATATGTTCTAGAGTTTAGAAGAACAAGATTTGATCTCATTGAATCATACGAAGTTCCTGCATGACCTGACAGGGTGGATGAAGAATGGATGTTTTCAGTGACTGGAGAGTCTAGAACCAGACAGCATAGTTTCAAAATCTGAAGATGGTCCTTCAGAAGTTTCATCACTCAGGGGTTGGGGAATCTTTGAAATTGTCAACCTGGGAGGGTTTTGGATGCTCAGTCATTAAGTATATTCAAAGATTGATGGAATTCTTAATATTAAAGATATAAAGGGATGAGAAGCAGTGCAGGAAATTGAGATTGAGGTAGGAGATATACTAATATTTTGTTGAATGGCAAAGCAGGCTAAAAGTCTGAAAGGCTTACCCCTGTTTCTATTTCCTATGTTTCTAAGTGTATCTTCTTGTACTTGAAATAGGATATTGAAGATATCGCAGGAACTGTAAACCAGCTAGCTTAATGTCAGTAGTAGGCAAGATAAAGAAACATTAAATCTCAGACATAATAGCAAAGCATATAAAAACTGACAATATAATGAGCAGCAGAGATTTCATAAGAAATTGTGTGCTTGATCAATATATTGAAATATTTGAAGAATCAAAGGCGAGGGAAGACAAGACTAATGTGGATTTTCAAAATAACATTGATATAGTATTATATAATAAATGCATGACTAAGAGAGGATTTATGGTTTAAAGAAAGTTAACAGAACAGATAAGAAAGCTGGGAATCAAGGCTAGATACTCAGACTGTTAGAAAATGGGTTGATTTCACAGGGATCAATGCTTGAACCATTGTTGTTCACAATTTACATGAATAATTTGGAGCCAGGAATTGCTAGTATAATTTCAAAATTTATAAATGGTTCAACTTGAGTCTCACAGTTAGTACAGGTGAAGAACCTGAAAATTTTGCAAAAGAAGAGTGAAATTGGCAAATTAATTTCTATTTGATTAGCCTTAAATGGTGAATTATGGTAGGAAGAATCAGCAACGATGTACTGCTTGAAGCACAATCACATTCAGAGAGAGGATTACTAAACACAACAATGCAGGCTAATAAGTTTTTTAAAAAAGTTCACCTTTTACTGAGAAATAACATAACACAGAACTAGATCAGACTGCCAGCACTTGAGCTGTGAGGTTCATTGTACCATGAAAAATGGCCTGTTAATAGGAGGCATCTGACTGTCTGAGCATGATCTTCACATCCCTTTATTTTTAAGTTACACTAGGAAACTGGCTGAAGGAGAAAGTGAGGTCTGCAGATACTGGAGATCAGAGCTGAAAATGTGTTGCTGGAAAAGCGCAGCAGGTCAGGCAGCATCCAGGGAACAGGAGAATCGACGTTTCGGGCATAAGCCCTTCTTCAGGAAACTGGCTGAAGGCCTTTCGAATATAATAGTGGCTTCTTTCTACCTAAGTCCTTTCCCTCTCGTGATAAAGGCTAATAGCAACACACAGCTTTAAATTAGAATAGTTTTCTAACATGTTGTCCATTCAAGTACAATCAATAGAATAAGATATTTAAGACACCTTCTTTACTTATCTTTCCTGTTTCATCCAAAAATGACATCACTAAATCTGACATTAAGGATGAGTTGCTGCATGTGTCTGGAAATATCTTAAGAATCCTAATTAGCTATATTTTGTGACTAAGAAGTCCAAATTCTATAAGAATATAATTTGTACTTCTCATTCACATATGGAGATAAAATTGAGTATAAGGAACGAACATTTGATTTCAATTATTTATTATGTAATTTAAACCTCAGAGGTGAACATAAGGCTCGTGGCCATAATTTAAACCAATTGAAAAGAGTAATACAAGCACAAGAACTTTAAAAATTAAGAATGGATATCAAAGGATTCCATACATCTTTGGCACAGAATTACCATCATGTCTGTGGTAACAACTGTCCTGAGCCACACCTCGCATCAGGACGAAAGCTGTCAATAACTGAGAGATTACAGGTTCCTGGAGTGACTGGGGGCAGCATAGAGGCTCAGTAGTTAGCATTGTTTCCTCACAGCGACAGGACCTTGGGTTCCATTCCAGACTTCAGTGATTGTGGAATTTCTACATTCTCCCTGGGTGCTCTGGTCTCTTCCCAAAGTCCAAAGTGAAATAACTCCACAGAAGCCAGTACCCCGCCACCAAGTCACCCTTTATTTACACATGGAAAGTCGTTGAAACTGATCCAGCTTCTCAGAGCCAGCTCTTGGAGTGAACAGAACCTCTGACACTCCTGTTTATCTCTGTCAGCCAGGGCTCTCTGATTGGACTAGACTAACGACCCCAAACAGGGAACTCATATTCTATTACCTTGTTACAGTCACTACACAAAGATGTGCAGATTAGGCAGATTGACCATGCCAAATTGCCTCCTGTAGTATCCAGGGATGTACAGGCTGAGTGGATTAGCATGGTAAATGCAGAGTTATGGGGATAGGTTGGGAGGGGGCTAGGTCTGGACACGATGCTTGTCAGAGGGTTGGTGCACTCTCAATGGGCCAAACAGCCTCTATTTGCACTGTGGGATTAAATGAATACTAATATCCTTACTGCATTTTGTTAAATATATTTACCACTTTTGCTCAATAAGTTCTACTTTGAGTCACAACATTTGATTGTCTCCATCACTTACTTGTTCCTTATAGGTCAGTTCCTGATCCAGTCCAACATTCTGACCTCTCACCAAGCCCAACATTCCCTGTCCCAGACATGACCTGATGCTCCCTCTCCATGATGATCCAACATCCCAGCTCTCATTAGGTCTGACAGGCGCACCACCCCCACCCCGAAGTGACCTGTCACCCCAACCTCTAATTAGCCAGGACATCCACCCTGCAATCCAACCAACTTAACCTGGTACTCTACCCAATTAGTCCCGAAATCCTCAAAACGTCGACCTGATACACTAACTACTACCCCCTGCCTTCCCACTTCCCGGATCTGAAACTCCAACACCCACCTCTCCGTGAGCCAAATTCGGTATACATTCATTATATTCATTCGCATTCATTGATATACACAACCCACCAGATATTCATGCCACCCAAGACCTGACACCCTCACAAAATATGACTGCCACCCACACTAAGAGGCCTCCCTAGGAGGCGAGACAACCTGACACTGACCCCTGATCCAGCCCAACCTATCAAAATTACTAACGTGGCACTGTATCTACCCGGCATTCTACCCACCTCCCGATCCACCTCACACATCCATTTGGCACCATACTGTCTTTAGCCATGTGGCACCTGACCCAACTCACCCAGCTGACTCCCCAGCCATCAAGCACGCCACTCACCTCAGCCATTGACGCCCAGCTCCCTCAACCATGTCACACTCTAACACTCTCATCTACCTAACCGTATTTACATTAAGTCAGCTACTGTGAAAATGCCTTCTGGGCATGTGAAGTACTATAAAAGAGCTATAGTTTCTCTGATGATCTTCTGCTGGCTTGAGGTTTCATGGATAGGTTTGCGACAATATCCATCTGTTCAGGAATCTCCAGTACAGAAACCATCTAAAGGTATGTGGGTGGATTTTAATCCTGAATAACGGAAAATAGGATTTCTGACCCTGATTGGAACATGTGGGCCAATGTGGTAATCCAGACAGGATTGAAGATGGGTGGGAGGAAGCTTGCCTAGAGAAAAATGTCACACAGATTCTTACCCAAATTCACAAAAACCTCCATACCTAAGCTTAAAAAAAACAACTGACTCTCATGAATGAGAATCAAAGCTCCATGTAAACTACAAATCTGATCAAAACACTTTTATGATGACCAGTTACAAAATTAACTAAGTCACAAGAAATAGACAGTAATGGTTACTTAATGTTTCTCAGTCTATATGAGGGTTTGCAGTACAGTTTCCCATGTATTTTTCTTGCTGATGTATTTTAATGACCAAGACCTGGGTGCACAGGACACGATTTCAGAACTTGTGACTGGTGTTGTTATCATTTAGGTTGCTATTACTATTTGGCAAGTCAGAACACACACTGGCTTGATAGATCATATTTTGTTAGGTTTTTAGTTTTTAGCAAAGTGGGCGTTCACTGAAGCACAAATATGTAATGCTGCAGATTTGCTTAAACAATAAAACAGAAGTGAGAACAGGTTGAAAATAAAATAGGATAAATCAACCTATTTACATATGTCGAAAGCTAAAGGTTTAGAAACATTTACTAAAATACAATCCCATGTATCCCCACAGCACTGCCTTACCTAATGCATTGGGAAAAGAGGATCTGTCAGAGTATTCCTGTTTAGAGCTTCCACTAGAAAACTAACATATCAAAGCGCTGTAGATAAAGTTTAAAAACTCGCATTAATGCAAAGTTTTCCCTTTGTCTAATGGGACAAAACAAGCTGGGAAGGCGAGAAGTTAAAAAAAGCAATTATAACTGATAGAAAGTATTTTCTTTCAGGTCACCATTCACGACTCCTCAGATATGAAAGCAATCCATGTTCAAATACAACAACACCTAAATAATATCCAACCATGAACTAACATGTGGCAAGAAATATTTGGGCCATACAAGTGCCAGGCAATAACCATCTCCAAAAGCTGAGAACTCAAACTTATCTCTTGACATGACATTACCATCACAAAACCCCACTATCAACGTCCTAGAGGTTACCGTTGACTAGAAACCGAACTGGATTAGCCATACAAATGCTATGACGACAAGACCATGACAGAGAAATAAATTCTGAAGTGAGGAACTCGCTTCCTACACCTCTCCACCATCTGCAAAGAGGAAGTCAGGAGTGTAATCAAGTACACTTGTCTGGATTGGTGCAGGTTCAACAGACTTAGGAAAGTTGTCACCATATTCAAAAATCCACACCCTCCACTACTGATGCTCAATAGCATAAATGTGTACAATCTACAAGTTATAAAGAAATTAATCATGGTACTTTAGATAGTACTTTCAAACACAGAGCTATTACATTTAGAAAAACAAGAGCAGTGTGTATTTGGAAACTCCAATGTCCTGCAAGTTCCCCTCCAAGCCACTCATCACCCTGGCTTGGAAATATAACATTGCTTCGGTGTTACTGGGTCAAAAACCTAGAACTTCCTCCCTAACAGTCTTATGTGACTAACTACATCAAATGGCCTGCAGTGGTTCAAGAAGGCATCTCTCCACCACCTTCTCAAGGGCAACTATGACTGAGCATTAAATACTTGCCCAGCCAGCAATGTCCAAATTTCCTGATTTTTTTTAAGGTACTGCAGAGATCTAGGAAATGGCTAGATCAGCCCTTTAAACAACCCTGATGAAAATTAGAAACTCAGGAAATGAAGTTGGGAATGAGGAATTCTGGATCAAGTATCATACTCTATTTTCATTCTTCCACACAGTCTTCCCGAATCCATGAAAATCCAAGTCTTTATTTCAGATTTCCAGCATCTGTTGTATTTTTGTTTTGGACAGAGACTAGCAGCTGCTTATCAGATAATGGCTTCTTGCCATGGTTAACTTTGGACTCGAGTCCTAGTTCCAGATTTCAAACTCAGTTTAACAAGGTTGATAACAAAAGCAGTAAAAACAATAATTTATATATCCTTGCATTTTGCCAGTTTGCAAAAGTCAAGAAGGAAAAGTTACTAATCTAGATATGGCAAACTTAGAGCGAAATTGTTGGCAGAACTTTCTGGTAGTATTGAGGTTATCGGCATTGTGACCAAAAATACATTTCATTTCTGCTTGTAGGCAGCACTGCAGT
Source organism: Chiloscyllium plagiosum (assembly GCF_004010195.1). NCBI lineage: Eukaryota > Metazoa > Chordata > Chondrichthyes > Orectolobiformes > Hemiscylliidae > Chiloscyllium > Chiloscyllium plagiosum. Next base: position 121,989,400 of record NC_057711.1, on the reverse strand, counting down.
CCACATGCGATCAGCCAATTAGCCATTGTCAAGGAGAAGCAGGCAGGAATTTGATGCCAAGTCCCCATCATTACTTCATGGGATCAAAGGTTTGGATGTCAAATTCAAAGAGCACCCAGACAGACAACACATTCCCTTTAAGCCTGGACAATCATTACCATTTTCGGAGAAGGTTTTGGAAACTGTGACTGCTGCCACCTGCCATCCAGGCGCTTGGAACTGCTTCCACCCCACACTGAAGTGAGAAATGTCTGAGTGCAGTCCTTGAGGAATGCTCCCATGGTTCATCGATGCTGCCGTTATTTCTCCAGGCTGCCTGGAACAATTGAAGGTCGTGTTTCCCAGGGACCACAGGCAGGGGATCTACCCATTTGATAAAGGCATCCAGAACAGAGGTTGTAACAGTTGTTAATAGTTATAGAATCCATGCAGAACCTGCCTGAAGTACAAGGAGAAGGATAAGTTTCTGGAGACCCTCTGTGGCGAGTGCTGCAGCACTCCGTCTGAGCAGACCAAGCAATGGAACTTCATTTTCAGCAGTCCAATGGTTTGTTCTATTATTGTCCTTATTATAGCTTACACAGAATTGTACCTTTCCTCTGTTCACCTTTCTGGATTCTGCATTGGCATCATGAGTTATGTTTTCTGCGGATATCCCCTGCAGTTGCTGAGAGGGATCTTACAGTTGTACAATCTGAGTGTAAGTAAGGATCAAAGAGTCATGAAAACACCCTGAGAAGTGAGAACACAAGTATTTGTTTGCAGTGATCATAGACTGCTTGGATGTTGACAGAGTGAAAGCCCTTTTAGCTTTGGACTGAACAAGATGTGGGAAATCAAGGGATGTATGGGGAAGGCCATAATGCCACAAGACATAGGGGCTGAAGTAGACCATTCAGGCCATCATTCACTTAGATCTTGGTTGAGCTGACAATTCTCAAATCTACTTTCCTGCCTTTTTCCTATAACCCTTAATTCCCCAACTGATTAAAAATCTGTTTATCTCAGCCTTAAATATACTTCATCACCTAATCTCTACAGCCCACTGTGGTAAAGAATTCGACAGATTCACTACCCTCTGAGAAAGGAAAGTCTTCTTTATTTCTGTCTTAAATGGGCGAGCGCTTACTCTGAGATTATGGTATCTGGTCCTAATCTCTTCCGAAGCAGAAACAACCTTTCCGCCTCTACCCTGTCAAATCCACTAAGACTCTTTCTTATTTCAATAAGGTAACCTTTCACTTTTCTAAAATCCAATAAATACAGGCCCAACTTTGTCACCCTCTCCTCATAAGATGGTTCCCCCATATTTGGTATCAGTACAATGAACCTTTACTGGGCTGCCTCCAATGCCGATACTCTTTCCTCAGATATGGGGTCCAAAAATTGTTCACTGTATTTCAGCTGTCGTCTAACTTGTGCCTTGTATAGTTTAAGCAAGACTTCTCTATTTTTAGACTAAATTCCCTTTGAAATAAAGGTCAACATTTCACTTGCCTTTCCTATTACGTTATGAATGTATATACTAGCATTTTGAGATATATGCATGAGGATTCCTAAATTCCTCTGTGCTGTAATTTTCAATGGTCTTTCCCCTCACTATCAAAGTACATGCATGTGCAAAATTGAGGAGTTCTATTTATGAATCACCTATACACTTTCAGCTTTTGTATGCTACTTGCACCGTAGTGTTTTGGATACATAACTTTATTCTTAGCAGTTGATCCACCTGGTCTATCTATTTTCATGTTTGAAGGCTAGTATCTAGAACACTGTGTTATGATCCAAGCTGATATTACTGTTGAACAAATCAGATTCTAAATTGAAATCTAGCTTCGTCGATTTTTTTTTCATTAGTTGTCTTTCACTAAGACTCATATGCACAATGATACAGATTTGGTTTTCATGGTAAAAGAGAAATTTGCTACTCAAAAGAATGGAGGATAAAATAGAGTAAACCAAGTTATTAACATACAACATAAGTTGAACAATTTGAAATGCATAGCAAAACAAAATCCCATCTATCCCAATTCTTTTACTTTACTGTAACAAAATATCATACAGTGTTTTTCTCTATCCCATCTTAGGGTTTTTTTGTGTTTGTGGGATGAGGGTGTCTCTGGCTGGTCAGCATTTATTGCCCATCCCTAATAACTTGAGAAGGTGTTAGTAGGCTGTCTTCTTGAACTGCTGCAGTTCACCTGCTGTGGGTTGATAGACATGCTATTAGGGAGGGATATCCAGTCTTTTGACATGGTGAAGAAACGGCAATATATTTCCAAGTCAGCGTGGCAAGTGGCTTGAGGGGAACTTGAAAGTAATGGTATTCCCATGGATCTTCTGTCCTCGTCCTTTGAGATGGAAGTGATCGTGGGTTTGCAAGATGATGTCTGAGGATCTTTGGTGAATTTCTGCAGTGCACCTTGTAAATGGTATACACTGCTGCTACTGAGTATCATTTTAAGCTAACTGGTCCTTTTAATTCCATTCTTGACAGCTTGATAGCTTCTTCCTTGATTATTCACACAACTGAACGTAAATCTTCTTACCATAAATAACCTCTTAGCATTCCTACCAAACACTTCTGGTTTGGAATTCACAGAATAAAACTGTTACATGTAGATAATGTAGTTCTGAACTAACTTCTTTTTCCAAGAAGAAAATGTTCCGACATCTGATACCTGCCAGGTCTTCTGCAAACTAAAACCCAAAAATTTCTATGTGTTTTGCGTAAGTAAAAAAAAAAATCACTTCTTTATTCTTCTAAACCAAAAACTGGCTAATCCTTTCAATGTTTGCTCCCTGCAAATGTAAAACTCACACACAAACAAAATGTGGTTCCAGAAAGACTGACATGTTAATTTTTAAACTCCCTCATACACATTGACCAAAGCCGACATGCCACCTGTTCAAAATCCAAACCCAAACATTAATGATATTTAAGACACAAGTGATACGCATTGCTTTATCAAACTTAAAATTAACAAAATATCCATTGACATAGATTCTATGCAACTTGAGTAATTTGAGTCACTAAATTTATTAGCAGCTCTAATTTCCTCCATGAATGCTTTTGTTATAATTTTGAATTGAGTTATATTTATCCTTTGAGGCTTTTTATTCTTATTTGAGTGGCCTGACTGCATTAAACTCCTTGCATGGCTTTTTTTTAAAAAATAAGCTTCTTTGGCCTCAGTCTTAATAAATCTTCCTATTGAAATCACTGTTTAAATTACTACTATTCCAATCTTATTAATGTAGTAAAATTCTGTTAACTTCCTTCATCTGTCAGAATCTTCCTTCAAATTTTCCTTTGCATGATTATTAATAAACTCTGTGGTCTTTACAATACTGCAGTCCCATATAAATTATTTTTCTGGTTCTTGCTCTATCATCATCTGCATCTGTATCATATGGATTCTACTCAGGATTGCAGCCTGCTCATATTGAGAGATGAGAACTGGTTTTACACTCCTGCCTAATTTTTACGCCAAGTTTCTAACCATCTTCCTCCTTTCCCTTAGGTATCTCTAAGTATACTGATGGAATCTTCAATTACTCCCTCATAGGCCACCTTCTCTAAAGTTCAAGTGTGGCCACCTACCTTTGCCCAGCCCATGCAGTTTCTCCTGTGACTCTTACCAGATTTGAAGTGAATGCTTTCTTCTGGGCAAACCACATTTGCCCTGCTGATCCTCCCTATTTTGATCCGTCAGTTATCACAGTTTGGCTGCTGAATGGCTCTGTGTTTTCCTAAAGCAGTAATATTCTTAAAGTGGTAAAGTTATTTCTTTGCTCATCATGAAATTGGAATCCACATTGCTGCTCAATATGTCATAATGGATTTTGGGTAACCCGCCCCCCCCCCATTGACATTTGGAGGTTGGGGTCATTCTCCTTTCTACGGCGAAAGTGAGGACTACAGATGCTAGAGATTAGAATCGAGAGTGTGGTGCTGGAAAAGCACAGCCAGTCAGGCAGCATCCGAGGAGCAGGAGAATCATGTTTCGGGCAAAAGCCCTTCATCAGGAATGAGGCTGTGAGCCGAGGGGTGGTGAAATAAATGGGAGGCAGGTGGGGGGAAGGTAGCTGAGAGTGCAATGGGTAGAAGTAGGCGGGGTAAAGGTAATAGGTTGGAGAGGATGGTGAAACAGATAGTTGGGAAGGAAGATGGACAAGTAGGACAGATCATGAGGGTGGTGCTAAGTTGGAAGGTTGGAACTGGAATAAGGTGGGGGGAAGGAAAATGAGGAAACTGGTGAAATCCATATTGATGCCATGGGGTTGAAAGGTCCCAAGGTGGAAGATGAGGCGTTCATCATCCAGGCGTCAGGTAGTAAGGGAGTGGCAGTGGAGGAGGCCCAGGACCTGCATGTCCTTGGCGGGGTGGGAGGGGGAAGTTGAAGTGTTTGGCCATGGGATGGCAGGATTGGTTAGTGCTGGTGTCCCGGAGATGTTCTCTGAAGCGCTCTGTGAGTAGGTATCCTGTCTCCTGAATGTAGAGGAGAGCAACGGATAAAGTAAATTACAATGGGTGGAAGTGCAGGTAAAATTCTGATGGATGTGAAAGACTCCTTTGGGGCCTTGGACAGAGGTGAAGGGGAGTTGGAGGGGTGGGTTTCGAGGGTGAAGGTGTGGGAAGTGGATGAGATGTGCTGGAGGGTACCAAACAATGTGGGTGGGGAAATTGCGGTCTTTATAGAAGGAGGCCATCTGTGGTGTGTTCTGTGGTAGAACTGGTCCTCCTGGGAGCAGATGCAGCGGAGGCGGAGGAATTGGGAATAAGGGATAGTGTTTTTACAGGAGGCAGGGTGGGAGGAGATGTAGTCCAGGTAGCTGTGGGTGCCTGTAGGTTTGTAGAAGATGTCAGTGTTGAGTTTGTCACTGTTGATGGAGAGGTCCAGGAAGGGGAGGGAGGTGTCTGAGATGGCCCAGGTGAACTTAAGGTCAGGGTGGAATGTGTTAGTGAAGTTGATGAACTGTTCAACCTCCTTGTGGGAGCATCAGATGGCGTCGATACAGTCATCAATGTAGTGGGGGAAAAGGTGGGGAATGTTGCCAGTGTAACTGTGGAAGACTGTTCTACAGAACCGACAAAGAGACAGTCATAGCTGGAGTCCATATGGACACCCATGTCCATCTTCTTTCCCACCTATCCACTCCACCCTCCTCTCTGACCTATCACTATCACCCCCACCTCCTTCTACCTATTGCACTCTCAGCTACGTTCCCGCCATCCCCACCCACCTCCCATTTATCTCACTACCCACCGCCCAGCTCACAACCTCATTCCTGATGAAGGGCTTTTGCTCAAAATGTTGATTCTCATTCTCCTTTCTATGCTGAGTCCAAGTGTGTGTCTAATTATAAAGAATACAGAATGGATCACTAGAAAGTACTAATAGGAGACATATGTCTTGTGTATCAAAGTGTAGTTAACTACATGACAGAAATAAGTGCACAACCACAACCATTAGGATCCAGGTCTGTCATATTAGTCTTCATCAGGACCTCATGCAAGTCTACTATATTGCCATCCAAAGACTGTGTTACAACATCAGAATGGGTGGAGCAATGCAACTTCAACATTAATGTTTTCAGAGTCATTAATTATACAATAAATGAGATATGATTGCTATACCAACAGCACTTTTACTCTGATAATTTTTCATTTTGATTTGAAGTATTAATATACCATCTCTGTAAAACCAAGCAATTGAGCTCCCAGCAATTACACAAGGATTGAGACCCCACTGAAATCGACCTCTGATTCTGCCAAAGTTCAAGAGGTCAGGAATGGGGTGAGGATGATGAGCCTTTAGCAGCTTGTCTGCAGCAAAGATTCACTGGATTGCAGGGATTCCCCTTGATTGGCAAATTGGTTTCGTTTTACAGGGGCACTGGATCCACTGGGTACAACAAATACTTCTAAGTTCTGGGAGAGATGATTAGGGTGTTCAAGAAAGCATATTTAAAAACTGACTGATTTTTCTCCATTTGAGACTCAGACTCTCCTCCCCTATCAAGTATAAAACTGAAAATTGTCACATATTTGACATTTGACACACTTACACAAGTTTATTGATGGCCAGCTTTGTTCATATCTTCAAATATATTGCATCATTTCCAACAAACATTGCGATAGTCAAGTACACTAAAAGTTAATCTCTACAAAGATTCAATTTGTTCAGTTATTTATTAGCTCACACTTTTACTTCTGTTAATCTTTTCTAGAACTGAGGTTGTTTTCCAATTTCATTTCATTACATTTATAATAAATTATATTTCTTTGTAGGTTTAAAAGCTGTGCACACAACACAATGAATCATTAAATTTGTAAATGGAACAGTGATGGATCTCAGTATATCATAGGAGAAAGTGAGGACTGCAGATGCTGGAGATCAGAGCTGAAAATGCATTGCTGGAAAAGCGCAGCAGGTCAGGCAGCATCCAAGGAGCAGGAGAATTGACGTTTCGGGCATGAGCCCTTCTTCAGGAATGAGGAAAGTGTGCCAAGCGGGCTAAGATAAAAGGTAGGGAGGAGAGACTTGGGGGAGGGGTGTTGGAAATGCGATAGGTGGAAGGAGGTTAAGGTGAGAGTGATAGGCCGGAGTGGGGGTGGGGGCGGAGAGGTCAGAAAGAAAATTGCAGGTTAGGAAGGTGGTGCTGAGTTTGAGGATTGGGACTGAGACAAGCTGGGGGGAGGGTACATTGTCTATGTCTTCATTTTATGAACATGCTGCCTATGCAGACCATTTCAAACAACCTTTACTACATCATGTCTGTAACCACAGTTTAATATGATATTTTTGGCTCTAAAATACTTTCAGACATCTGGCTGAAAATGCCATTTCCAAATTAATATGCAACAATACTCTTCTGTTTTGCAAAGTCAGATCATAATAACCTGTTGTGGAAGTCTATTTCCCCTAACTCTTACTGTGGATTTCCTTTTCTGCCAATCCTCTGGTTACTGGCTCTCTAGCTTGGAGAAATAGGGTATTCTTATTTATTCCCAATCTTGTACAATTCCACTAAATTTCCCTTTAGCTTTCTCTACTTAATGACGAACAATGTTTGACTGAAAATTATCCTGCCGTTAGAGACAGCCTACTCACTGACTATTGAGAGTGACATCTCCTGAAACCATCAGCTGTCTCTTGGCCACCGAAACACCAACAGTGACTTAATAGTTCTCCACTCACCTTTGTGCACTCCTCTCATAATGGTATCATAATGGAATGATTTCTGTCCAATTTCTGTTCCAATGTCCTATCCTAGAAACATGCACTTCAGATTTCTAGGTTGCTGCGTGTTTTAAATGAAAAACCTAGAACTGGTAAAATGGATAACCAATGTTAAGTGTATATACTATAAAGAAGACAAGAAGGTAACTACAGAAAGGTGGCATTGAGAAATAAACTTGACACAGAAGCTTGTTTAAGAGAAATGTTGGATCCGAGAAGGCAAAACCATTACAGAGCCAATCTTTTAAAGGGTAGAACAAAGTTGTTCCATATTCAGTAAAGGCTGAATGTTAAAAACTGATAATTGACAAATCAAATACGAGGTGCAATATAACTCAGTTTTACTGTAGTCTTGAGCTGTAGGACATATTTCCCATCATTTGAAGTGATTTCTCCTCAGTTTCAGATCAATGTGAGGAGGAAAAGGGCAGATTGAAAGACCATACCTTTCCTCATCAAGATGCCTATCCAAAGGTTCAAGTATCCAGTGATCAAGGGGGCTAATTGGCCTAACTGTCTGCCTTTTGTCGAGACATATTTCTGCTGCTGTATGGCCTGGAGCAGGAACATATAGTCACCAATGGAATTCTCAAGGTCTTCTCCAGTCAACGGGAAACTGAAATTTACAGTAGACACAGTGGAATTCTTATTTAAGCTTCCTTTTTTTCAGTTTGGGTTTATTGTTTCTGTCTTTTTTCAACATGGCACTCTTAATTTGGGTTGATGGCACCTGAAGAACCCAGTGTAAACTTAATTGACCAATAGGAAGAGTGGAATCAGCTCTGGATTACTGTTAATGAGCAAAATCTAAATGTGGCTCTGACATTATTAAATTTTGGTAGTGTCAATGATAATAGTTGCTTCAGCTGATTCTTGACCAAGCATTGACCTCCAACTTCCAAGGACAACATCAGCTTCTTGAGCTGGACAAAAGTTTGGGTTCGCTTCAAGAACAGAAATTGCTGCAAAACCTCAGGAGATCTTGTAGCATCTGTAGAGAGAAAGAAGAATTAATGTTTCAGGTCCAGTGACCCTTCTTCAGAACTTGATTTTTGATTCAGGTTGTTCTTTCTAACAGAGTGAGGGATTCATGAAGAGCACAAATGAAGGCAACCAAATGACTTGACCTCCATTGGTAGATGAAGTTTGACTGAGTTATTTGTTAAAATATTCTGCCCTTTATCCTTGAACTTGGGCTTTGTCTATGAGATGATTTGACCCATCAGCACCAAGGATTGGTGATGAACCAGTAGTTTGGGGTCTTTAATTGGATTTCACAGCATTGTAGAATTTCTTCCAGTCTCTGGTTTTGCATCTGACTGATGTTTTTCTGCTTTCTGATTTAGCCAAATTATGCCTTGCATTTCTCTGAGCTTGTCCTTTTGGGATTTTCATTGGACAATATTCTGGGGTGGTGGACAAAAGCAAAGTTAATCTGTCCAGTCAATGAGCTATCATGATGAATGATATTTATTTGAAACATTAACTCTGTTTCTCTGCACAGATGTTGCTTGACCTGCTGTATTTTAATTTTGTTGCTTCAGATTTCCAGCATCTGCAATGCTTTGCTTTAATATTATTGCTTGGATGATGATGACTTGTCATGAAAATAAACTCTGAAAAAGAGATTTCTATGGTAGTTTCTGGACTACCTCAATATTTTCATCAAGACAATGCTTAGGAGAGATAGGGCCAAAATGAAAAGAAGTGGTGTGGGTAAATCACCACAAATAACCTTTAATTTGGTGACTTATTAAGAAACCTCACAGACAATCAAGTACAGAAACAATGATTTAAACTTTATTAAGATTCATTAAATAAGCAAAGATAAGCCTGCAACTCAACTTAGCTATCACCCGATTAATGGTGAAATTTGACCAGGATTTCAGCCGACAGTGATCTATCTCAGGAATTTTCCAAGGCCTTGTGCAATGTTGTTCTTTGAAGGTCTGCTGTTGAGTTGTTCCACTGTTGGGTTTTTGTACAGTTTTCCCTCTTTCTAGTTTGTGGTGTGACGTTATTGATGATTCAATTGGTTTTGTTTTCATCCCCAACATTGATTACAATTCCAGACGCCTCAAGTTGGCAGCTGGACTTCTCATCAATAATAGTTCCTTTGTTCATTGTTACACTTGGAGTTGGCTGTCTGTTAAAACACAGCCTTTTCCAGCAATTAACCCCTTTACTTCAGAACACTGTCTCTGCCGGCAGATCTTAACTGCCCAATTGTCACAAAAAGCAGATTACCAAATAAATGTTACTTCCTTTCTTCCAGGAACCAGCATGTTTATGTTGTTTCTGTAACTCCTTCTTTCGAGGGAGGGTTAATTCACATGTTGTTGCAACTCCTTTCATAACAGTTTCACATTTTTCTTTTCATCTCAACAAGCCCTTCTCTAAAAAGAATTATTGTTGAATCTTTCAATCCATGTATAACAGTTGATTTTTCTAACCCATGAACAGTTAATAAAATTCTGAAGTTTACATTGTCACAGAAGTATAATAAATCTTCATTACGGTGAGCATCTATTCTTACTGTAGCAGCTAATCTCAAGTTTCGCTTAGTAAGTTTCCTTCATGACTGCCGGTTTGAAGTTTGACATGTTGAAATGCTTCTGAATTTTCATGCCATAGTTTAAGAGATCTTGATGGTCAGCTTTGAAATGAAAAGAGATTGGTCAATGCAACCATCAGCATCTCAACACACAAAAAATTTGACAACATCCAGGACAAAGCAACCCGTTTGATTAGCACCACATCTACAAATATTCAATCCCTCCACCACTGGCACTCAGCAACAGCAGTGCATACTATCCACACAATGCACTGCAGAAATTCACCGAAGATTCTTAGACAGCACCTTCCAGACACATGACCACTTTGACCTAGAAGGACAAGAGCAGCAGTTACATGAGAACACCACCAGCTGCAAGTTCCCCTCCAAGCCACTCACCACCCTGACTTGGAAATATACCAGTGTTCCTTTCACAGTTGTTGAGTCAAAATCTTGGAATTCCCTCCCTACCAGCATTGTAGGTCAACCCACAAGGGGACTGCAGCAATTCAAGAAGGCAGCTTACCACCACCTTCCAAAGGTCATATAGGGATGGGCTATCAATGCTGGTCAGCCAGTGACGCCCAAGCTCCACAAATGAATTTTTAAAAATCTCACATGGCCTTTGTAGCTCACACACCTTTTCCGGTCCTCTGTCTGATGATTAAACAATCAATTAATTGCAAATGCATAAAATGAGGAGGTAGTGAGGTGCAAAAGGCACAACTGGAGGGCTGAAACAATCTACTGATGATTAAGAACTTATGCTAAACACACGTCTTCAATGAAAGGCTGTTCCAGTTGGTTTCTGAAGACCTCTCCCCATGCTTCAACTAATCCATTGAAGTCACCAAGAATGATTAGCTTGTCTGAGTTTAGTACTGTAGTAGTCAAGGTTTGGAGTTCCTCCCAGAATTTATTCTTCACTCATCAGGATTGGTGATGTACATACCAATGGAGGTTGCTTACCTATTGCTGTGTGTGTGTGTGTGTGTGTGTGGGGGGGGGGGGGGTGGAAATATAGGTACGACCAGCTGTTCCTCACAGAATCCGTATAGTGTGGAAGCAATCCATATGGCTCGAGTCCACATTGACCCCTCTGAAGAACATCCCACACAGACCCACCGCCTAACCTATCCCTATAATCCCTCCATGGCTACTCCGACACATCCTTGGACACAATGGGCAATTTAGCATGGCCAATCCACCTAACCTGCACATATTTGGATTGTAGGAGGAAAACAGAACACCAGGAGGGGACCCTTGCAAATGGAGGGAGAACGTGCAAACTCCACACAAGCCATGACCCCATTGGGCAGAATTGTACTCAGGAACCTAGTACCATGAGGCAGTAGCGCTAAACACTGCGCCACCTGCTCATAACAACACCTATAGAGTAGCAAGTCAACTCCCAGACAAGGTTGTGAGAGCAAAGGGCGGTGCTGGCTTTGTCTCGTTGTTCCACAGTCAATCACATCGATTCACCACCCTCACCCCCAGCCCTTGCACACTTTATTGGAGCTGTGAGAAGATAATTTCAATCTGGGAAATATGCCACACTTGAAACAGCGACAAGGGGTGAGATATGCAGTGGAAAACAGTGACAAAAACCTTGCAGAGGGTGTTCCTGATTGAGGTGCTGATGACTGGGGTTTGCACTGGCTGACGTCAATGGGCAGGTTTTCCGGGAGCAGAGTCATTGCAGCCAGCGCCAAGTGCGGCGGAGGATCCGCGAGAGTCCGATAATCAGTGCAATCGGAGCAGAGAGAGAGAGAGAGAGGTTTAATCGGTGAGTGAAGTGCGTGTTAGTTCCGGATAAATGCTGGCTGCTTTCTGTTGTTAGACCACATCAGACACCGTTACTCTCTGTGTCCTGTTCAAGCTCCGATTCTAATTGAATTGTGAACACCGAACCAGGGTGAAGGGAATGGCCAATATAGCTTGACGCTCTTTTGTTCTGAAACTCGATTTCACTTCTTTTTTTTAATGTAGAGCGGAAGCCATGGCCTCAGCAGTGGAAGTGCCACAGGTACACTTTTCTTTCTGTTATGGGTTGGAATGAAATGCAAATATAACATTGACAATTCCGTATTCACGAATGCTGGCTAACTATAATTGAACCTGCTGATAAAATATGTTGGTTTTCACTAACAGCCCTTAATTGGTCAGTAAATTCTAGTAACGTCTCAATCAGGATTGATCCCTGTTTGCTGACTTTTCCCAGGTTAACAGTAGAATGTGCTTTGAACTTCTCCTCAGTGAGGATTTGGGTTTGGCTGTGGGTGATCTGAATATCTGGGGGAAGAGTATGCTTTTTTGTTGTTGTTGCAATATTTTCCACGCTACTAACAGAACTCTGGCAGATCTCACTTCCTCTCAAGTGACAGAAACTGAACTGGAATGTACATATAGTGTCTCAAATGAAATTTATTTGTGCACAAATAACATATTTTTCACTCTGGATTTTTAAAAAATCCTATTAGAATGTGGTTGTTCGCGTGGCTAACTTGCCATTCCTCAGCACTGCCTATGATAAGATGACATCTGTATACAACAGCACAAAGGAGAATCACCCCTATCTGAAGTCTTTGTGTGAAGTTGCAGAGAAAAGTGTGACTGTCATTTCATCCGTAGCCATCACCAGTGCTACACCAATACTTCATAAACTGGAACCACAAAGTAAGAATGTTCTCTTTTGCAGAGTTGGTCTTGATTTTGTTCCTTGAATTCTATTATAAACATACTAAAAATAAATCAAACAGAAGTAACTTCTATGATGCTCACTAGAATTGTATATTTAACAGATCCTGATCTAATAATGAAACTATTACTGTATAAGCAAGACATAAGCAAGCTATGACTGCTGTAATTGAGCATTACCAAGGGTGTGGTCAGATTGTACTATTCAATAAATGTTTATATTGGACATCAGTTGTCATTTTGTGACTCATGCCAGTGTTCAGCAAATCAGTTTCAGTACTGAAACAAATATCTTCTGAAAGACATTTTCAACTCCTGACCTTTTACCTAGTTGTGAAGTGGCGTTGCTGAATTGCAGTTGTTTTACCTTTCACCTAGTGCAGACAGTCTGTTCTATTTATATAATAAATTCCTGAGAAAATTGCTTGTTGAATGCAGTATAAGTATTCAACTCTGGCACAAGGCAAGCCACCTACTTCTTGAAGAGTTACCATTTATTCTCCAGACTTAAATGTAATCTTTTAAAAACTGCAGATTTAAGGTTTTGGTTTCTAAGAGCTGTAGACAAAACATTTTTTGCTTTTGATAATCCTTTGCATGAAACTAGGCTTAAAGTACAGAAAAATAGCTTCTATAGAGGATGCTGATTTTTTTTTTAAAAAAGTGATTTAGAATTGCAACAGTGCGGAAAGAGGTCATTCAGCCCATTGAATCAGCACTGACCCTCTAACCAGCGTCCCACTATCTTTGTATCTCTGCATGGTTTTTTTTAATCCATGACTAACGCAACTGACCTGCAGATTATGGGGGAATTTTTAGCATGGCCAATCCACCTAACTGCCAGTCTTTTGGACTGTGGGAGAAAACTGGAATACCAGAGAAAATTCATACAGACACAGAGCTAACCTGCAAATTCTGTGCAGGTGGTTGCCCAAGGCTGGAATCTAACACAGGTTCCTGGTGCTGCCCAGTAAAGAGTCCTTGCTTTGATTAGTAATTCCTTTGTTTTCATATAAGTACACATTCCAAGAGTAGCTGCATTACCTTGGCTGATTGATATCAATATAGTGTTTAACATTCCTTGAATTGACAACTCTGCATGTTATGCTTTAAACATTATCTTGTATACACTCTTTTTATGTTTTAGTTGCATTTGCAAATGGTTATGCCTGCAAAGGGCTAGACAGAATCGAAAAGAAGTTACCTTTTCTCCACCAACCGACTGACCAGGTACTGACTTTATTATAAATTTACCAGACCTATGCAATCAAACTGGCTTGTACAAAATCAAACGAGCACAGAATGTTGAAGAAACTCAGCAGGTCTGGCAGCAGCTGTGGGGAGAGAAACTGAGTTAATGGTATGACTTCATACCAAACTCAAAACATTAACTTTTGTTTCTGTCTCCACAGACGTACAATACTACCACACCTGCTGAATTTCTCCAGATCGCCTTTCTCTTTTAGATTTCCTGCATCCACAGTATTATTTTATATAAAATCAATGCTTAGTTACTTGATGTTAATACCTGAGACAGCTTCATTCTTGCCCAATTTTTCACTGATTACACATGGAGCAGGATGATACTAGAGACTTGTTGCTCTGCTTAAGAATTGCTGAAAAGAAGGAGTGACATGCCAATGCCGAGTGAAATTTAGTGAAAGTTTATATGGCGAGAGAAAGCTATGCTGATTATTTGGCACTGACTGACTGACTGTATTCTCCATGCCAATAACTCAATCATTACCACCTCACCGAGCAGTCAGCACTCTTTCATTACACAATATGATTTGTTGCTCCTTTGAAATTTGGCATTCTTTTGTCTGTTCAGATGCGTGCACAATAAAAGGCTTCAGCAATGCCTATTTTTGCTTTCTTGATTTATGAGAAAGCTTTACCAATCTGCCTGTGGAGAAAGGTGATGGAGTGCATGGGTCCTGGTATGGAGTGCTCATCCTTCACAAAATTGCAAGGTCTATGGAGGTGCAAAGCTAATCTCCAACAGTTCAATTGTGCATTTACTTACCAGAACTTTCAAATCTTTAGGTGAGCATGGTACATTAACGGACAGTAGGTTGGTATTTTCAGGACTATAAAAGGAATAGATCTTGATCAGATGGGCTGAGGAGTGGCAGATGGAGTTAAAGTTAGATAAATGTGAGGAGCTGCATTTTGGAAAAGCAAATCTGGGCAGGACTTATACACTTAATAGTAAGGTTCTTGGGAGTGTTGCTGAACAAAGAGACCTTGGAGTGCAGATTCATAGCTCCTTCAAAGTAGAGTCGCAGGTAGATAGCATAATGAAGGTGGCATTTGGTATGCTTTCCTTTATTGGTCAGAGCATTGGGAATAGGACTTGGAAGGTCATGTTGTGGCTGTACAGAATATTGGTTAGGCCGCTTTTGGAATATTGCATGCAGTTCTGGTCTTCCTGTTGGAAAGATTTACAAGCATGTTGCCAGGGTTGGAGGATTTGAACTAATAGGGACAGGCTGAATAGGCTGGGGATGTTTTCCCTGGAGCGTCGGAGGCTAAGGGGTTACATTATCGAGGTTTGTAAAATCATGAGGGGCAATGGATAGGATAAACAGACAAGGTCTTTTCCTGGTGGGTGGGGGACTCCAGCACTAGACGGCATAGGTTCAGGGTGATAGGGGAAAGATGTAAAAGGGCCCTAAGGGGCAACTTTTTCACACAGAGGGTAGTGCATGTGTGGAATGAGCTGCCAGAGAAAGTGGTGGAGGCTGGTACAATTAAAAGGTTTTGAAAAGGCATCTGGATGCGTATTTGAATAGGAAGGGTTTGGAGGGATATCAGCTAGTGCTGGCAAACGGGACTAGATTAGGTCAGGATATCTGAGCGGCTTGGACGAGTTGGACTGAAGGACTTGTTTCCGTGCTGTATTTCTCTATGACTCTAAACTTAGATGTGTTTGTAATTCAGATCAACCTGCAGATGCTGAAAGGTGGCCAGGTGCATTGGCAGGATTATGCAGATAAGTTGCTAATTTGATATTTTGAGACAGATATGAAGCAAGTATTAAGATGCTTGTAAGTGTCCTGCTTTGTACCTTTTTTTAACTACATGTCTTGAGACTTGCTCCTATGATGACCAAGAGTTGTTTTTATTTCTCTAAAATTGTTGTGACCCTGTAAGCAGGTGGAGGTTGTGGGAAGTTGAAAAATCTCTTTTTATAGCATATTTAAGGCTGAAATTCCAAAAGGTGGGGTGCCAAGATACTGAGACATGGAGAGCAGGTGAGAAGGTGAAGTTAAAATCAGCAATCGGATGTGATTTCTATTAATTGATCAAACAAGCTTAAGCAGCTTCATGGTTTACTCATTTATTGTATTCCAGGATCTAATACTTGAAACTGTTGAAATTTTGGTAGTGCAAGGCTTGTGACCTCTGGCTGTTTTTTTTCAACAGGTTGTTGCTAAGGCAAAGGAAATTGTAACACATACTGTTACTGGTACCAGGGAGACTGTAGCAAGTAAAATTACTGGGGTAGTGGACAAGACAAAAGACACTGTCCATGAGAGTTTTGAAATGACCAAAGCTGTAGTGAATGGCAGCATGAACCAAGTACTTGAATCACGTATGGGTAAAGCATTGAGCAGTGGAGTAAATTCAGCATTGATCACTTCTGAATTACTTGTGGATCACTATCTCCCTCTGACTGATGATGAGCAAGGTGAGAAGCAATATGAATGCTCCCAATAAAATCTTCTGCATAATTTCCATATTTTCCTTCACTTTCTCTACTAATCCTACTGGTTATTCTTATCAGGAAGTTGCTTGTTAACTCAATTGACAATTGAAGTTGAGGAACACTGGGGTTTCTCTGTCCGAAGTAACATTAACATTCCATGTCTAATCTGGATTGGTATCTTTGGTACCTAATAGTTGACCAGGAGTAATGTAAGACTGGAATGTTGATACTTTTACATAATAGTGAGAACATTTTTTAAAGTTAAAATAGTTGTGACTAATTGGATACAGCATTGATGTGATTAATATTATGCAGTGAAGCAAATCATTCCATTCTATTTAGAAACATTTTTATGTAATAAGTATTATTTAACTGTGGCATTGCATCTAGAAAGCATAAATTTCATGCCTTTCCTACGTTCTTAACATTATTGGTATCTAAGGAATTTAGCATCCTTTTGCAGCTGGTCTGTGTGTAGGATTTTGATGCATGAGGCTCCTGTAAATCCTGCACAACCTTTTAAATTGTGGAAGAGGCAGAGAGAAACCTGGTCATGAAAGTGGAGTGCCTCAGCATCTCCTTGACTTCTGAAACAAATTTTAATGTCACTGCTGTTCTCTCTGAAGATGCTGGAAATTCTGCTGGTTTTAGCAACCAGCAGTGCTTCATCAGTGCCATAAATATAGGCTCAAACCAAGATGTTAAAATAACAAGTTTTTTTTGCTAACAAAACAATGGTTTTAGTGAACTTTCCAATATATTTTGCTGAGATGTGTTTAAAATGTGAGTTGCAAAGATTAGGCATCTTTTTCTTCTGAATACATGCTTGCCATCATAGCAAATGAACCAGATAGCCACACTACAATTTTGGGACACTATCATGAGTATTTAATGGAAATAAATTAATTGTGTAATCAGTGTGGATAGGCAAACTGTTACTTTTCCTTGGCCAGTCTCTTCCTAGCAATAATAGTATGGTTTTGAGTATGGACAAAGCTTCTTATGTTCTCACTGAAGCCATGGCACAATTTGCTCATAGTTTTGATACTGCAGTTGCCAGTTTCGTGTTAAATTGGGTTCTAATAGTAGACCAAATTTTGTGCTTTGCAGCTAAAGAAGAAGAGAACAAGGGAACTGATGAATTTGAAATTGATCCTCTGAAACGGAGTTATTTTGAGAGGCTGGGATCACTTTCGACCAAAGTACGACAGCGAACATATCAGCAGGCCATGGTCAAAGTTCACAATGCTAAGCAACGTGGTCAAGAGGCCATTTCTCAACTGCACCATACTATTGATCTAGTGAGTATACAAGTCAATGTGTTGGTTAGTAAGACAGGCCAATTTACTTTCTCCAAGTTTTTTAAGCCAACTGAATTTCAGCATTTCCAATGCAAAAGGATTTGCTTGCAAAAACTGAACATTTCAGTAAGTAGTTTTAATCTTTACCTAACAATGTATTTTCTGATCAAAACTCTCTCAACTTCAGAGGCAGTATTAACTTGCTGGTAATTTACATAGGTTTGTAGTCAGTGAATCTAAAATGAATTGACATGAAGAGAAAAGTTGTGAAATGAATCTTAATTGTTATTTCCTAGGTCAAATTTTTGCACAAAACATTACTAAGTAGGTTGGGTGCATCAGTATATCCAGATTTTAATCCTGTACCTAATTTCAGATACAATATGCCTTCATTTTTTTTTCAATGCTAAACTGTCCTTCATGTTCTAGATAGAGTATGCCAGGGAAAATATGGGTACAGCAAATAAAAAAATCCATGATGCCCAGGATAGGCTATACCAGACATGGATAGAATGGAGGAAGTCTAATTTGGAATATGAAGACAATGAATCTTCTGCTGCAGAGGTGAGTGTGCATTGTGACAATCTCTTGTAAGTTATTGGCCCATAGAGTCAGAGGTTTACAGTACAGAAAAAGGTTCTTGGGCCCACCAAGTTTGCACCAGTCAAAAACAAGTACCTAATGATTCTATACCATATTCTCACACTTGGTGCATAGCCTAGTATACCTTGGCGTCACAAGTGCATATCAACATGTTTCTTAAATGTTATGAGGGTTTGTGCCTCTACCACCCTTTTATTGGCAGTAGATTCCGGGTTCCGACCATCCTCTGGATGAAAAGATATTTCCTCATGTCCCTTCTAAACCTCCTGCTCCTTACCTTAAATCTATGTCCCCTTGTCTTTGATGCCTTCACCAAGAACTACAACAGCTTTGGCTTCTGGCATTTTTTTTTTTGCCTGTGTTTGTGTATCCAGTAAAACTTGCAATCATTTTATCCTTCAAATTTCATTCTTCATTGCCTGGCTTTTGTAGGACACCACAGCTTTTTTTTTTATTAAAAGAACTGAAATATACAAGATCAAGAAGGAAAAGGCAGCCAATTTATTAAGTCTTTCTCATTCCTGATGGGAGGAATGTGGCCGGACGCATGTAGTTACCTCCAGCAGTCATGTCAACTGGAAATAGCTCAAAATTGAGCACCATAAGGAGAAAAATGTTTGAGGAAATTTTCTCTCTAATGCTCTGGGGAGATGGATACTGGTCGAGGAGATTGCTTGGATTAAAAGTTCTCAGACACTTGTCTTTCATGTAATTGTGATATTGAAAGATGAATCTGCATCAATTACACATCAGCTGGTGACAAATTCTGGAGGCTCTCTTTGAAAAAATAATCACCCCCATCCAGACTCTCCCTGTTCTTGCACAGTTTAAACTTGTCACCTGTTCCACACATCTGTTGAATTTGATTAAACTATCACAACAGACACTGTCCACCTCTTTAATTTTATATACCATTATCTGGCCTTCTCCTAAGTCTGTACTGTGCAGTAAGTAGATAAATGCCCTTTTGAGCCAGATGTTCTTTTGACTGGGAATTATTGTCATGACTCTGGATCTCCTTGCAAGGCCATTTATATCTAGGAAGTGGAGAAGGAGGGATGTGTGGTAAAGAGATGAAGAATGTGTGCAGAATACTGAATTCCACGCGAAAACTCTGGGCTGTTCAAATGTATCTTTTTTTAATTATATATAGCAAGTTGAATCACGTACACTGGCCATTGCTCGGAATCTGAGCCAACAATTGCAGACAACCTGTGTTGTGCTAGTGAGCAGTGTTTGGGATTTACCACAGAATGTTCACGAACAGGTCCAGTACATAAATCTTCTGGCAAGGGAGATGTATTCCACATTCAAGTCTAAAACATCCTTCAGAGAACTTTCTAGCCAGATCCTCTCCACAAGCAAGGATCAACTCACAAAGATGAAGGACTCACTGGATGGAGTGATGGATTATTTGGTGAATAACACACCTCTGAATTGGCTGGTGGGTCCCTTTTACCCGCAACTGACTGCGTCCCAACAAGAAGGGGAGACTGAGACCATGGAAGGGATACCGTCTGAGCAGGTGCACACTTGTCATGATGCTTGATCATCCTTTGTTTGTTGTAGCATCTATTTCTGTTTAACCACCTTCTCTCCATGGAAGTTTCCTTTTCTTGTCTTTTGGGAAAGGGATAAAATACAAATCCAGATCTGAGGAGTGGCTTTTCACTTTCTTTTGGTGCTTTCTTTTAAAATTTGTTTCATTTCATATGTACTTAATAAATCCTTGAGCAACCATGGTTTCCACTGTTTAATCCTTTAGCTGTCAGTTGGCTTTTCCTTGAGGTTTTACTACAATAAACTTTAATGTTTCAGATTCATGGATGAAGATGGATCTACGCTGTTAAAATCTTAAAGCAGTTGCTGTTGATCAGTCTGATCTCTTGCTCTCTCGCACTCACTGTGATGTTTAACCACTAAATAGAGTTGCTGAAGGAGTTTATATAATACTAGCTGAGTCAAATTCAATTTGTTGTCTGTTTGGAATTTCATTTTGGGTGCATTAAAATGCCTGATCACAAGCCTGTCATACTTCCCAATAACACAAGATATGCTGATAGCAATTGCTAAGGTCAAGATTCTGAATCTGTTGTTATTTTCAATTTTTACAAGACTGATTGATTATGATCTAACTTGTAAGCCCTGGTCAAATCAAATAACATGTACTTCTTCTCTAAGTATCACTATAAACGTCAGGAAACTGGCTAAAGTTTGCAAAATTTGAACAACCATATTATTCCAAACGTGCTTTGATAACATGGGTTGGGATGTTGCCATGCTAGATGGTGACATAGATAGGATCACAGAAATTATGGATGATTATTATTTTCTGAAAAGTTTCATGCCCAAACCACAATTGAGATCCATCCAAATGAAAAACTGAATTACAAAGGTCTTATGAGTAAGAATGAAGAAAAGGAAAATACTAGTCAGTGTTGTGAACCAAGGCAAACTTGATGAATGAACAGTAAATTCAGATTGCAAAAGATGCTTATGGAGATGAGCTGCATACTTGTTTTGGGATACAGTGGGTTGGGGAACATCTGGTTGAAAAGAAAGGAAGACATATCTGAGGTGCTATTGTGGGAAGTTGCAAAATCAGAAACAGATGCAAAGTAGAAACTGAGAGAATGGAGTCCTCACAGGAAACTGGGTGTGAGCAAGTGCGGTCCATAAGATTTAGCAGCAAATGTAGGCCATTCAGCACATTGAATCTGTTTTACCATTCAATGAGATCATGGCTGATCTGGTAATCCTCAATTCCATTTTCTAGTCTTATCCCCATAACCTTGATGCCCTTACTGATTAAAAATCTGTCTGTTTTCAGCCTTGGATATATATAACCAGTCTTAACAGCCCTGTCTGGTTAGGAATTCCATAGATTCACCACCCTCTGAGAGAAGAAATTGTTCCTCCAACATAACTAGGCAACCCCTTTGAGATTATGCCCTCTAGTCCTACACTTTTCCACAAGGGGGAAGAAAACCTTTCTGCATCTACCTTGCCAAGCCCTCTAAAGTCACCTTTCAATTCTAAACTTCAAGTACAAGCTTGACCTGTTCAACCTCACCTAATAAGAAAATCCCTATGTACCCAGGATTGGCCCAATTAACCTACTCTAATGTCTTTCTTTACATGAGAAGATCAAAACTTCACTATGTTCTGGGTGTGGACTGATTAGTGCTTTGCATTATTTCAACAAGACCTCATTATTTTAATACTCTATTCCCTTTGAAATAAAGGCCAGAAGGTAACTATGAGTATCCGTGGGCTTATAATGAAGATTACTGGACAGCCCATCCCCAAAGAGAGAGAGAGAGAGAGAGCGCTTTCAAGGTAGGGAAGTGACAAAACTGGACTGTGTGAAGGTGGGAGAAGAATTGAAGAAGTTTTCCAATTCTGTTGCCAATACAAAGCTCCTTAGCCAGTACCTTCCAAATCCACCATCTCTACCATTTGTAAGGAGAGAGGCAGGAGACAAACGTGAATACTACCAGCAATAAATTCCTCTCACCATACAGTACATGATTTATAAACATTATTTCTTCTGTTACTGGGAGAAAAGTGTGATTACTTTACCTAACCATATATTTACAATCCAGACCAGCAGTTCATGAAGGTAGCTGTCCACTAGCTTCTCAAGGGCATCTCGGATGAACAATACATGTCACTCTTGTTGGGTGATTGCTGTATCCTGTCAAGTAACACAAAAGAAGTGCCAGAATTCCAAATTCTGAAGTAAAATGACAGTAAAGTTTCACATTGAAACTTTGTTCAATTTTTGTTTGTTCAATTTTTAATATACGACCCACACATACTGTACAGTTATCTATACAGTCATGCCCACTGAAAGCATAAGAAAGAGGATGAGGAAAACTCCACTAGGCCATTTAAGCCAGCTCTATAATTCAATCAGATCATAGCATATCATCTATTTAAGCATAATAAAACATGGAGCGCATGCTATGAGAGGTTTATTGGACTGTCTTTTATTTAAAATGGCTGCCAAAAGGTTGCATAATCTTTGCTTGTACAACTCAGAGTATCCCAAGTTCTTGGAAATGTCTTAATTGAGTAATTCTGGATAGGTCTCTTCCTCTGGAATGAACATGCTTAGAAACTAAAAACAGAAATTACTGGAAAAGCTCAGCAGATCTGGTAACATCTGTGCAGAGAACTCAGAGTTAACGTTTTGGGTCCAGTGACCCTTCCGTGGAACACAGGTTATAGTTTATTCCAACATCAAGTGGTATATGCAACCTCAGGCAATTACATATGCACTAATCCAGAAACATCATGCATATGATTCCAGACAGTATGGCCTCACATAGAATTTGTGTGCAGTCATATGCAAATACCACACCGCATGCTTTTAAAACTGGGTTCAGCAGAAGCAATGAGGACATGAGATGAGAGGAGGGAGAGCATCAGTATGAAGGGTTTAGGGATTCAGGAGGAGGAATGGGGGAGGGGGTTTTCAGGGGGAGGCAGGAAATCCGTGGAATGAGAATGGGAAGAGTGATGATGGGGATAAATGCCCTGACCCCTTTTCTCCCCAACCTGGTTTCAACCCCATTCCTGCCCTCCCCTCCCAGATCCCAGGCTGCATTTCCCAAAACCATTTAAATGCACACGCACAAATTAAAGTGGCGTATGGCACGTATTCACTGGTGTCCACAAACACAGCCATCATTATTATGTCAGATTAGTCAGTTTCACATCATTCCAGCTCTATTAGTCACCTCCACTGTAGAGCCATTGGAATTTTTCTGACCTTCCTTGCCATATTTAACAGTAATGTAATAGTCCCTTAATGTAAGTGTCTCTCTCATTCTTTCTTCTCCACTTCAACCTGTCAAGACAGGTAATTGCATTACGGTATTTGAAATCTCAAGCACATACCTAAGGTGTAAAATGTATGGGACTTACCATAGGGTTGGAGTATTCAAATATGTGACTGGTTACACCAATAAACCTGATTTCACTATTTTAGCTTGTCCATTTGACTGTTTATTTTATGCAGGGGCTAAACTTCAACTAGCAATCAATGGAGAATTTCTGAGGAATGGTTTGAACAAATATGCATGTCTCATCTTCTATTTTAAAGTCTTGTTGATTGAATTTAGAAATGTCCTTGTACTTTAGCTAAACTTTAAATGTTCATAAAACCTAAGTGCAAAATTCTTTGTTTCCTCATTGGTTTAATAACTAACATTCTTGATCTTATATTTGTAATCTGTAGAACTATTAACTAATAATTCAAATGACATCATGATGGAACTTTTGTTTATTGAACAAACATGTTTATTTTGAGATGAATTCAGAGGCCACATTTGACCTTTGCCTGCAGTCAGTCAGCATTCTTTGCACGTTATACAGCTAAGCTTCCCTGACAATAACTATGGCAACTGGTAAAAAACCAAGATAAATGCCAAGGCAGCAAGA
Organism: Chiloscyllium plagiosum; assembly: GCF_004010195.1. NCBI lineage: Eukaryota > Metazoa > Chordata > Chondrichthyes > Orectolobiformes > Hemiscylliidae > Chiloscyllium > Chiloscyllium plagiosum. The sequence continues at coordinate 121,965,835 of NC_057711.1, read as the reverse complement.
GATAATCACCAACAACACTCAGCTCTCCTAAACTGAAGCCAACTGATCTTCAAAGCTCTCTGCCCCAAAGGTGCCAACTATCCCTATTTGAAGAAAAGCTGTGCAAGAATAATTCCTTAGCATTTCAAAATGATTCAGCTATTTAATCTCCATAATCATTTACAGCAAAAACCTTGAAGCAATAATTTCAAGGTGGATATTAAGTTAGTTACAACATGCCTTCCTCTTCTAAAAATTAATTAGGATTAGACTTTGTATTTTGTACAACACAAGTTGAATACAGCAAAGGATCAGGCCATTTGGCCCACCAGGCCTGCATTGATACCAAATCCTTACTTAGATTCACTACCTATTGCCTGTCTATCCCTCTGTTTCTGTGTCTATCAAGGTATGCCTTAAACATTGCTAAAGCACCTGCTTCCACAACATTCACTGGCAGTGCCTTCCAGGCACCTACCACCCTTTGTGTGAAAATGTTTCCCTGCAATTCTGCCCTAACCTTTTCCCTCTCATCTTGAACCTGTGTCCACTTGTAGTTGACCTTTCCACCCTGGGAAAAAGTCTCTGATTATAATTTTAGACCTCTATCAAGTCACCCCTCAGCTTCTTTCTTTCCAGTGAAAACAATCTTGAGTTTATGCAACCTCTGCTCATAACTAAAACCTTCCAGACCAGGCAACATTCTGGTAAACCTTCTCTGCACCCTCACCAAAACATCCACATCCTTCTGGTAGTGTGGCAACCAGAATTGCATGTAATATTCCAAATGTGGCCTAACTAAAATTTTGTACAGCTGTAACATAACTTGCCAACTTTTATACTTGATTCTATGGCCAATGAAGGCAAGCATGCTATATGCCTTCTTGACCACCTTATCAACATGTTTTGCCATTTTCACGGATCTGTGGCCCTGTACAGTCAGTACCCTCTGTATGTCAATGCAGAGGTTCTGCCATTTATTGTACAATTCGCACCTGAATTTGATCTTCCAAAATGTATCACTTCGCATTTATCTGGATTAAACTCCACCTGCCATTTCTCTGCCCAAATCTGTAATCTATCTATATCCCACTGTATCCTTTGACAATCCTCTATAGTATCCGCAACTCTGCCAATTTTGCTGTCATCTACAAACTTACTTATTAAATCACTGACATTTTCCTTCAGATCATTTATATACATTACAACAACAAAGGTCCCAGCACTGATTCCTATGAAATATCACTAGTTTCAGCTCTCTATTCCGAAAAGCACTCATCCACTGCTATTCTCTATCTTCTGTGACCAAGCCAGTTTTGTAACCATCTAGCCGACTCACCCCAGATCCCATGAGACTATCTTCTGTACCAGCCTGCCATGAAATACTTTATCAAATGCTTTACTAAAGTCCATGTAGACAACATCCATCATCAATCATTCTTGTCACCTCCTCAAAAAAGTCAATAAGTTTGGTGAGACATGATCAGCATCAGACAGTGTCAGAGACAGTCACTCAGGTATAGTCATTTACTTTAAACGTCACTCAGAGGCATTCATTTTCAGCAGCAGTTTCATTGAGTCAGTTTCAGTCACAGTCACTCAGCAACAGTCAGTTTCAGACACAGTCACTCAGCAATGGTCAGTTTCAGTAACAGTTATTTTGAAAGACATTCACTCAGAGATTCAGAGACAATCACTTTTGATACACATAGTTTCAGAGACAGTCAGTCAGCCAATCAGTTTCTGTAACAGTCACTCAGATACACTCAATTTCAGAGGTAGTATGAGAGGCAATCACTCTGACAGGTGCGGAGACTGTACGTTTCACTGGCAGCCATTTTCATTGACAACCATTTAGATACAGTTTCAGAGATGGTCAGAGACATAAACTGAAACTTTGAAGTCCCCTTGCCACATTCTAGATCAGTCCTGTCCTCTTCCACTGGCTAGCCAATCAGACCAACTGAGATTTTGTAGTCTCTCTTTACCAAAATCAGGCTTGTGTGAAACCTGCAATTGGCCAGTGAGTGGATGTAGGGTTATGATTGGCAGCAGTGCTGAGTGGAGATGTTTATGATTATAATAAATAAAACAAAGATCTGAGGATGCTGCAAATCTGAAACAAAAACAGAAAATGCTGCAGAAATATCGAGAGACAGATCAGCAGATCTGGCATCATCTGTGGACTGAAAATAGAGTTAATGTTTTAAGTCTTGTGTCTTTTCTTCAGAACTGATAGCTGGGAAAAGGTGGTATACATTCTGAATTTAGGGGATGAGTGAGGAAAGAGGAGTGAGCAGATAGCACAGATGAAGCTTGAGAGAGAATGACGGTTAGGGAGTGAAAGGTATGGAGGATGGTATGCCAAAGAGAGAGAAAAACCTGATAATGTGGCCCATAAATATGTCAAAATGGATTGGTTGTGCTGCAAGAAGCCCATGGCACAATAGGACCTGGAGTGTGGAAAATAAAGGACATGGAAGGACGTGTTCAGACCTTAAAATTATTGAACTCGATATTGAATCCTGAAGACTGCAGGGTCCCCAAGTGGACATGAGATGCTGTTCTTCCAGCTTGTGCAGAGCCTCATTGGAGTACTGCAGCAGACCTAAGAGAAATGTTGGTAGGAACGCGGTGGTGTGTTGAAGTGGCAGTCAACTGGAAGCTCGGTTACGTTTTGGAAGGCCAGAATGTAGACTTTCTCCAAAGCTGTCACCCAGTTTTGTCTCCTGGTGACACCACATTGTGAGCAGTAAGTGCAGTAAACTAGATTCAGAAAATTTCAGGTAAATTGCTTTTTAAAATTTATTCACAGGATGAGGGCATTGCTGGATAGGCTAGCATTTATTGCCAATCCCTAATTACCACATTGCTGTGGATCTGGAGTCACATGTATTCCAGACCAAGTAAGGATGGCAGTTTTCTTCCCTGAAGGGCATGCTTTAGCTGGAAAGCGTGTCTGGCGCTTTGGATAGTGAGGAGGGATAATATAACCAGGCGGGTGTTACACCTTCTGGGATTATATCTGGAACTATTGGGGTTTGGGGGTGGGTGGGTGTTAGCAACGGAGAAGGAGTGGACCAGGATATCCTGGATGGAATGGTCCCTGTAGAGTTCTGAGAAGGGAGGGCTGAGGAATATGTGCCTGGTGGTTGCATGCTCTGGTGAAAAAAGTCCATGTTGATTCTGTGTGGTTGAAGGGTCCTGAGGCAGAATATGAGGCATTCTTCCTCCAGGTATCGGATGGATAGAATCTGGCGGTGGAGGAGGCTATAGACTTGCAAATGGGACTAGCTTAGGTTAGGATAACTGGTCAGCATGAGAGACTTGGACCAAAGGGTCTGTTTCTATGCTGTACATCTCTATGATTCTATGAATTGGCCTCCTATCTCCCCAGTGTAAGGGAGACCACATTGAGATTTTCCTGCACATCCAGACACCTCATCTGTTGTGTCTGTTGCTTTTGAAGTGGTCTCCTCTACATTGGGGAGACAGGATGCCAACTTGCCGAACATTTCAGGAAACATTCCTTGGATACGCACCAAACAACCCCACTATCCTGTGACTGACCACTTCAATCCCCCTCCCATTCTGGTGGACATATCAGATAATGATCCTTTGGATGTGGAGGATGGTAGGTGAGGACTAGGGAAACTCTATCGCTTTTTTGGGAGGGAAGAGGAGGGGCTGAGGGCTAACGTGTGGGAGATGGGTCAGACACATCTGAGAACCCTGTCAGCCTTGGTAGTGGAGAATCCTCAGTTGAGGAAATGGACATTTCTGAGGGACCATTGAAGAAGGTGACATTATCAGAACAGATTCGATGGAGTTGGAGAAACTGGGAGAATGGAACATAAAGGAAGTAGGGTGTGAGGATGTTTGTCAAGGTAGGAAAAAGTTGGTTTGTAATGGATATTAGTGGCCAGCCTATCCCTAGAATGGAAACAGAGGCGTGGAGGAAGGGAAGAGTCAGGGATGGACCGGGTGACAGTAAGAATAGGTAGAACTTGAATTTAATAAATAAAATTAAAAATTCAAATCCAGGTGAGAGAAGGAAAACCCAAGAGCAAGTGGACCATGTTAGGATTGGCTGTGTAGGAGACAGATTTGAATATTGTGCTATAATTTGGAGGTACTGGTGTTGAATCAACCACCTGATGAAGGAGCAGCGCTCAAAAGCTAGTGCATCCAAATCAACCTGTTGGACTGTAACCTAATGTTATGTGATTTTCAAATGGGTTATCATTGACGAAGTGGATCAGAAGGGGAGTACTGATTGGCTCAGCACGAGATAGGTCGTGATATGCAAAACGGGAATAGAGGCGGATTCGTAATTGGCTGAGCCGGAACTGGGTAATGATTGGCTGAGTGGAGGAGAAGCCAGGATGTGAATGGCTAAATATCGGAGTTTAGTTACGATTGGGCAAGTGACCGGAGTGGGTGTTATGATCGGGTAAACAAGAGGATGGTGTTGATTGGATAACCGTTGTGGATACGGGATTGTGATTGGCTAAATGGTAGAAGGCTTAGTTGCGATTGGCGAAGTGCTTCGGAGTCGTTGTTATGACTGGCTGAGCTATGAATGGTGATTAGCTCAGCGGGTGTAGGAGCGGGGTTGTGATTGGTGGATGGTATGGGGTGGGTGGGAAGGTAGAGGGTTTGTGTTCGTGCGCCGTCGGCGGAAAACGGTTGAAACGATGGAAGCGGGAAAGTGTGAATATTAAACAGAGCGAATAAGGGAGAGTGTGTGTTAGTGAGATAGAGAAACACAGGGGCAGTGTTACACAGAGCCGGGTCACGGCCGGAGAGCGGGTCCGAGGAGCCATGGCCGCCTCAGGGCCCGGTATCTGGCGGAAGGAGCGACTGTGGAGCGGGTTGTTGGCGCTGGGCTTCAGCCCGTCCGGGGATGAGGGCCGCCCGGGGGCACGCGGCGCCGGGGGAAAGCGTGTCGTGTTCAGCCGGTGAGAGACCCCGGGGCACAGCCTAGGCCTGTGGGCGGAAACGATTCCAGCTTCCAACCGCCTAACCCCCCCCCCCACCCGCACACATCACCCCACACATCAC
>NC_057711.1:121945133-121955381 GCF_004010195.1 Chiloscyllium plagiosum | reverse complement strand
CCCCCCCGATCTTGTCAATCATGACCTCCTGTTGATGAAACCATGCTGACTTTGCCCTATCATTCCATACACCTCCAAGTATTCAGAAATATCTTCCTTCTCAGTGAGTTCCCATTGTCTTCCCAATGACTGAGGTCAGGCTAATCGGCCTGTAATTTTCTGTCTTTTGCCTCGCTCCCTTCTTAAACAGGGGTTACATTAGTGATTTTCCAGTCCTCTGGGACTCTCGTTAACTGCAGTGATTTCTGAAAGATCGCTGCTATTTCTTAACCTATTTCCTTAAAAACTCTGGGGTACAGTCCATCTGGTCCAGGTGATATATCCAGCTTCAAACCTTTCAGTTTTCCTAACAACTTCTCCTTGGTGATGATTACCATATTCACCCCTGCCATACGACTCTCTTGAATTTTTGGGATATTATTCATGTCTTCCACTGTGAAGACTGAAGCAAAATACTTATTCAGTTCCTCAACCATTTCTTTGTTCCTCATTACTACTTTTCCAGTGTCATTGTCCAACAGCCCAATGTCCACTTTTGCTCCTCTTTTGCCGTTTAGATATCTAAAGAAACTCTTACAATCTTCTGGTTATTTTCAAACAGGGATATGTTTGACAAACCAAACATGGAAGCATTTCAAGTTGTCATGCATTTCTTGTTCTTACAATTGGACCAAAATCGGGCCAACTCTCTCTTCAGGTAAGCTGGATATTTTATTGTTACTGTGATACCAACTGACTGAAACTTTCTGTTCTCTTAGGTTTGTTTAGCTCACTTTTTACGTTGACGATAAGTATGATAAGGGCAATTCAATCATTATCATTGACATGGGCAGCTAGTTATAGTGACTGTCAAAAGCAAAATGTAAGACGTTCATGTTGCAAGCTAATGAAGATTTTCCATCAGCCAGACAGTTGTCATGCCAGTGTTGATAAGAGTTGCACATAGGGATTCTCTGAAAACCCCATCATTATAGGTTTTAAAAGAATTGAACAAGAGTTTTAAGATTCTGCATGGTAATTCCTATACACCTCGAGCTCTCCCAAAGTATCAATTTAAATCTATGGATTCTGATAATGTGTGTGGTTACTCAGGAAAAGCTCATTCCTGAAGTCCTTTTAAACTGATTACAATCTTTGCACACCTCCCTCAGAATTCTTTTATCCCCTCTATTCCTAGGAACTCAACTGATATGAAAATGCAGAGCTGAAAATGTGTTACTGGAAAAGCGCAGCCTGAAGAAGGGCTCATGCCCGAAACGTTGATTCTCCTGCTCCTTGGATGCTGCCTGACCTGCTGTGCATTTTCAGCTCTGATCTCCAGCATCTGCAGTCCTCACTTTCTCCTAGAAGATTTTAACCTGCTGTGAAAATGCAGTCATGGTTTGCCTTTCCCTAGTAATTCTACCCTATAAGTTATTTGTCAGATTTAGAAACAATTCTATGTTTTTACTGGAGTCCTGACAGGAATTTCTTAACATGGGAAAATACCTGGCAAGACAATGATTGTGATTTTCAATCTTGGAAAATCTGGACTATTGTTTTCGTGTCTTCTGAGGTATTAACTTAGTGTACAGTTCTTGCAAATTAATAACTGGAGGATTTTGAGTAACTTTTCCCAAAGGCTAGTTTTGGATATCTGACAAATTATGCTGGGTAGTTAGCTGCAGAAGGATACAGCACTTAAGAATCAAATTACTGTGCTTTCCTAAAGCTCACATTTTTTGAGTTCAGCTAAGAGCTTGGTGGCCTTGCTGTTTTTACTTCAGTTTCAAACTATGCAACAAATTTATATTAGATGTGACGTGGAGGTGTTGGACTGGGATAGACAAAGTTAGAAGTAGCATGATAGGAGCAGTGCTGCAGAACATTGTGATTTCAAATAAACCTGTTGTGCTATGTCCTGGTGTTGTGACTTCTGTCTCTATTAGATGTGGCTGGGCTCCTGAGATTTGATCAGAGGGATATGCCAAATTTGAGGTTACAGTTGAACAAAATTGTGCTTCTCATGGCCTACAAAGTCTTATGGATTCCCAGATAAGATACTGTACCTGTTGAAAATCTGCCCACATTTAGAATTGTAGTTATGCCATGCAATGAGTGAGTGCTGCATGTGGAAATGGTATGACATTGTCTTCAAAAGGTTCATTCACTGATCGTTGAACGGACAGGTGCATCTGTGATAGGTAAATTGGTGAAAATATGCCTAATAGCTTTTTTCTCCTCTTGGTGGTTCTCTCCCTATCTGCTTTAAGCCCAGACTGGTAGTGCTTGATCAATGGTGGTGCTGATATAGAGCTCTGTGATGGTTTGTGTGACCTTGTCCTACTGCTTTTTCCAGTTTATGTTCAATGTGGAGAAGTACTAATGTCCTCCCTCAGCAGATACATTACTTGTTAATTAACAGGTTACCATGCCCATGTTTAACCTAATGGTTGAGGACTCCGAGGTCAACTCCCTCATGACTCTGTAATACTATGTTACCCTTTCCACTGAGTCTGTGCTGTCAGTTGGTTAGGACATATCCAAGGATGGTCTGGGACATTCGTTATAATGTATAATTTCGGTGAGAATGACTATCGGGCTCTTGCTTGACTAAGGGTTATGCCTGAAATATTGACTCTCCTCCTTCTTGGATGCTGCCTGACCTGCTGTGCTTTTCCAGTGCCAGACGTTTCGACTCTGATCTCCAGCATCTTCAGTCCTCATTTTCTCCTAGTTTGCAGAGTAGTTCTCCCAATTTTGGAGCAAGTCACACCATTGTAAGAAAGGCTTTGCAAGATCAATGGGCTGGGTGCACTTTTTTCATTTCCAGTGTCCAGGTCAAAGCCAGTTATCCAATCCATTTTAATCTATTTTGATTTTTTTTTGTTGACACAATTGACTGACTTGCGACATTTGGAATCTTATTGATTTGAGCAGTTGAGATTGTCACATCATGTGTTGAGTCACATCATGTAGTTTTTTTTTAGAAGCCTGAAGATGTCATTTGCATCTATGGGCTATATATCTTGAAACCTTTCTACTCTGCCGCTATAACTTGCGCAAATTTTGGTGTGTCCAATTCATATTAACTTATGCCAAACTGCAGGGGAGAAAAGCTCTGAGGAAATTTATCCCTTTTGCCAATCTGTTTAAATAAATTCTAAATTTCTTGTAAATGTAGATATATTTCGGAGAAGGGCAATATAATTTTAAGATTGGAGTTTGCAATAAGAAAACTAACTTGTATGTGTAAATTGGCTTCTAATGTTTGATCATATATATCATAATTATGAGGTGAGCTTGCTGTTTAATTCTTTAGCTGGGTTAACTTTTCATGGTTGAAAAACTGCTGGGTCACAATCTACAATATTGAAGTCAGGTTTTTTTTAAAAACACTTTCTATTGTAATTTTGAAATTTAAAATGTTTTTTAATTCTCAGAAGTAGAAGTAGTTGCTTTTGAGCTAATTTTAAGGCTGCTTGCATAACTTTACATTTTATCGGATAATATAGTTTATTTTTCAGATTTAGTGCAACTGTTAATATTTTTCTTTTTGAGGTACTCTTTTCACCATGTGCATTAATTTGAGTACCCTCTTAATTGGGTGTCTGACTGAGATTGCAACTTCAAGCTATGAGAAGTTGAACTTTGCCACTTTTCCTGCAAAAAAGGAATGTCCCATTAACCATTTCCTTGATTTTTTTTTCTGGAGGCTGCAAAATAAGATTTATTTGAATAGATTCTTTTGACTGACTTCTAAATTTGAGTCTTATTGCTCAAATCAAATATCATAAATCAAAGAGTTGCTTGTAATGGAGTAAATGAGTTAGCTGTTTTTAATCTCCTGTAATGAGTGGACAATCAACAACAAATTTCATTGTTAGTCACAAATGAGTGACACTATCACCTTCATCCCCTCCCCCACTCACCCATTGTACTCGATGCTACTTTCTCCCCACCCCCACCCTCCTCTAGCTTATCTCTCCACGCTTCAGGCTCACTGCCTTTATTCCTGATGAAGGGCTTTTGCCTGAAACGTCGATTTCGAAGCTCCTTGGATGCTGCCTGAACTGCTGTGCTCTTCTAGCACCACTAACCCAGAATTTGGTTTCCAGCATCTGCAGTTATTGTTTTTACCTCGATGACAGTAATTGTTTCCTGGGCTGTATACTACTAGACGGCAGAGTAGGGCGACACACGTTTTACCATTGCCACCCATAATGGCTTCTGGAGCATGCAGTGAGTTGGGCAGTAGTATGTTTGTTGAGCTTCCTTTTCTCTATTCAAACCTGTGTAATTAGCATTCAACTCGCTCAACTTCATGTCTAGACTTTAATGGTTTTGTTTTAAAATGTAGAACTTACTTTGTACAACTATTATAATTAGCTAATTTAAATTTGCTACAAATTTTAAGTAATGCTTAACTTTTTTTTGATGTCATTTCTTAATTTTTTTTTAAGGGATTGTTGGCCTATTTATGATAAGAAAAGTGCTGCATCCTTTAGGAAAATGTGCTTTGAGTGGATGAAGAAAATTGCAGTAAGTAAACAAAAACCTAATATAGGTGAAGGTAATCGCTTAGTGCTATTATTGTTGGACTATTAACTCAGACCCAGGTAACACTGTGGTAGGTTTGATTTCTACCATATCAGATAGTGAAATTAAAAAAAAGTCTGGATTTAAGACTCAAATGATGAGATGGTTCCTTTTGTCAATTGTTGGGAAGACCCTCTAGTTCATTAATGCTTTCTTATTGAAGGAAATTGCCATACTGACTAGCCTGGCCTACAGTTGACACTCAAGGCCCTTTGAAATGGCCAAGCAAGTCACTCACTTGTATTAATCATCACCTAAGCCTCAATCATCTGACATTGACCTAGGCACAATAAAAGACAATGACCCTGTAAAATCTTCCTTTCTAACATCTGGGGACATCCCAGAATTGAGAGAAGTCTCTGTCTTTCTCTCTCTGTCTGTGTCTGTCTATCTCTCTCTCTCTGTCATATCAAGTGGCAATTTGATATAGTCATACTTATGGAATCATACCTTACAGACAATGTGCCACACACTACCATCACCATTCCTAGATATGTTCTGTCCGACCTGCAGGAGGCTGAGGTGTGACCTTTTATAAAGGTTTATAAAGTCATGAGGCATGGATATGGTAAATAGACAAGATCTTTTCTCCAGGGTGGGGGAGTCCAAAACTGGAGGGCATTGTTTTAAGATAAGAGCGGAAATATCTAAAAGGGATCTACTGGGCAACCTTTTCATGCAGAGGCTGGTCCATATATGGAATGAGATGTCAGAGGAAGTGATGGAGGTTGGTACAATTATAACATTTAAAAGGCATCTGGATGTGTGTATGAATAGGAAGGGTTTTGAGGTATGTGGGACAAATGCTGGCAAATGAGACTAGATTATTTAGGATATCTGGTTAGCATGGAAAACTTGGATCAAAGGGTCTATTTCTATGATATATATCTGTCATTGACAGACCCAGCAGAGGTGGAAGCACTATGGTGTGCAGTCAGGAAGGGTTTACCCTTGAGTACTCCTTTTGACTTCGGACCCCATGAAGTTGCAAGTTTCAGGTTAAACATTGCAAAGAAACCATGCTGATTACCACATGCCATCTTCCCATGGCTGATGACTCCCTGTTCCTCTATGTTGAACAACACTGAAGAAACACAAAGTCCCAAGGGCACTAAGTATACTCTGGCTATGGGATTTTAATGTCCATAACCAAGAGTGGCTCAAAAGGGTAAGATTGATCAGGCTGGTTGCGTCCTAAGGACTGAAGTGTAACTCTGGGACTGTTAGGTGGTGAGGAAATAAACAAAAGGGAAAAAGATATTTAACTAATCCATACCAGCCTGCCAGCTGTAGATGCATATACCCATGACCGTGTCAGGAATAGTGACTCCTGCACTGTCCTTGTGGAGGTGCAGTCCCATCTTCACTTTGAGAATACCCTCCATTTGGTGTGGTGCTATCACAATGCTAAGTGGGGAAAACTGAACAGATTGAGCAACTCTAGGCTGGGCATCTATAAGGCACTATCGGCTATCAACAGCAACAGGATTGTACTGCACATTCAGCAACCTCATGGCCCACTTATCTCTCACTCAGCCATTATCATCGAGCCAGAGAATCTGTAATAGTTCAGCAGAGAATGCAGGAGGATATGTCAGGAGCAGAACCAGGCATACCTAGAAGAGGTTCAATCTAGTGGAGCTACCAAACAGGACTATCTGCATGCTGCACAGCATTTGCACCATGTGAAAGACAGAAAAGTATCCGACGACCAAGGGAACAGATCTAAGCTCTGTAGTCCTGCCAAATCTGTTCTTGAATGTTGGTGGACAAATAAACAACTTACTAGGGGAGGTGTCTCCACAAATATACCTATACCTAATGATGGAATAGTCGAATATGTCAGTGCAATAGATAAGGCTGTAGCAATCAGCAAAGATCCATCTCTGCTGCCTCCAGTGGTCTCCTGCCAATTTGATTCACTCCATGTGATATCAAGAAATGATGGAGGCGCTGGTTACTGCAAAGTCTATGGACTCTGACAACATTCTGACAATAATATTAAAGGCATGTGCTCTAGAAGTTGCTCCTTTAGCCAAGCTCTTCTGTTACAGTTGCAGCACTGGCTTTGCCAATGTGGAAAGTTGTCTAGGTATGTCCTGTACACAAGATAGGGCGAGTCCAACTGGGCCATTTACCTCCCCATTAGTCTACTGTCAATCATTAGTAGTGATGGACGGTGCTATTAAGCAACACTCACTCAACAGTAACCTGATCAGTGATGCCCAACCTAAGTTCTGCCAGGGGCACTCAGTTGATCTCATTACAGCCCCAATTCAGACATGGGTAAAAGTGCTGAATTCCAGAGGTGATCTGAGAACAACAGCTCTTGATATTAAGGCTGCATTCAACTGTGTGGCATCAAGGGCTCTTATCAAAACTTGTGGGTATCAGTGGGGAAACTGTCTGTCGGTTGGAGTCATACCTGAAATGTAAGAAGATGAGTGTGATTGTTGGAGTTCACGCTAGGACATCTCTGCAGGAGTTCATCAGGGTAATGTCATAGGCCAAACCATCTTCAGTTGCTTCAACAATGACATTCACTCCATCCTGCTGTCACCAGAGTGTGACAATTGCACAATATTCAGCATGTATCCAGACTTGAGTGACAGTTGTAAGTAACGTTTTATGCTGCCCAAATACCTGGCAATGTCTCTTATTGGAGATGGTCAATCTAAACACTGTACCTTGACACTCAGTAGTGTTACCTTCTCTGAATTCCCCCACTATCAACATGTTTGGAGGTTATCATTTACCAGAAATTTAACTGTACTTGCTCAAACACTGGCTACATGTGCCAGTCAGAGGCTGGGAATAAAGCCGCAATTAACTCACCACCTGACTCCCCAAAGCTTATACACCAACGACAAGGCACAATTCAAGAGTGTGATGGAATACTGTCCACTTGGCTGTATGAGTGCAATTCCAACAATGCTCAAGAAGCTTGACACTGGGATAAAATCAGGGACCACAACAACTCTAGATTCTGTAGATTTTAGTTGTGGCATTGTTCGAGATAGGTATGGGATTTTTTTCAAATCTGAACATAGATTCCTTTTTGTCATCAAGTGTGACATCTATAAAATCAGCATTGTGCAGTTGCAAGGGAGGACAATGGCAATGTGTCGGAAATTGATGTTGTTCCAAAGAGACAACCTCTTACTATTTGATTGGAAATTTCTATTCCCCCAGTCCCATAGTCTGACAATTTAATATTGGAAGATGAAAGGCGATGTTGGTAAGGTAGAACTGTCTTTTTATTGTAGATGCTAAATATCACATTGTTTTCATGTTGAACAAGTGGTAAGCATTTCAGTCCTGTTGAAATGTAATTCTTAAGTGTTTTCTCCAAGGTATGAAATTGATCTGTATTTATAAGGAAGTTAACATCATAAATGAGATTATAATTCTTTGTCTCTCCTCCAGGAAGAAGTTGGAAATGATTTTCCTCAAGTCACAGCATCATTACTTCTGTCTCCTGGAGGCCCTAAATTTAGTAACTTAATATACCATTTTATAAAATATGTGCTCATGTGCAAGTTTCATGAAGCTGCAAGTAAGTATTTTTTGAGTGTTTTAAAATAGTATTTTTATTTTTGTTTGAATGATTGAGCTGTATTCACTTATTCTGTAGAGAATTATAAGTTAGTACATTGGCAAAGGAGGCCACTTAGTTCGTATGGCCAGTTAGCTTAACATCAGTGATTGAGAAAATGTTACAATCTATTATAAATGATATAACAGCAAAGCATTTAGCAGAGTCAACATGGCATCATTAAGGAAGATTGTGTATGACAAATTTATTAGCATTCTTGAAGTAACAAGCAAAATAAATGGAAATCAATAGATGTCATATTTGGATTTCCAAAGGTATTCCATAAAGCTACTTAAGAACCTGTGATGTTAGTGGTAGTATATTAGCATGGAGAGAAGAATGGCTAACTAATAAGACAGTGAGTTTGGGTAAAGGAATATTTTCAGGATGGCGACCTGTAACTAGTGGGGTGCCGCTGGATCTATAGCAGGGCCACGATTGTTCACAATATATTAATGACTTGGATAAGGGAAGAGAATTTGATATCCCCAACTTGTGGGTTACACAAAAGTAAGTGAGATGGCAGGGAGCGGGAATGACCTGAGGAGTTTACCGAGAAATATAGGCAATTGAGTGTTCAAATACCTAGAGATGGTATGTAACGTAGGAAAACTTGAAGTTGTGTATTTTGGCAGGAAGAATAATTGAGCTGAATTTTGAGTGCAGATAGGACAAGAAAGTTTTGGCACTCTTAGAGTCCTTGTGCATCACGAACTAGCATCCAGGTTCAGATGATAGGGAAGGCAAATGCTGAATTACAATAGTTTTAGCAAAATCTCCCAATAAGACATTAGTCAGTCAAACTTACAATACATTGAATATTTTTGATGTTTTGAAATTTTATTAATGAGATATGGGTGTCATTGGTTAAAGCAGCATTTAATGTCCGCCTCTAATTGGTTAGAGGACAGTTAAGACATTTCCACTGTGACACTGCTTATCCAAGAGAAAAGATACTGGTTTTGGAGGCAATTCAGAAAGCTTTCTATGTATGAAAGAATTTTCTTATGAGGGAATGTTGTGTAGTTTAGAATTGAATTAATTTTTAGAGTTGAGAATAAAGTGAGGAGATCTCAATGAAACATATCTGCAAGAATCCGATGTTTTTTAGAGTGAATGTGGAGAGAGAATTTCTCCTGCGGGAGAGTCTGGATCAAAGGGCACAATCTGAGTAAGGGGGCACCCACTTAAATGCGTAATGGATTGTTGAGGCTAGGTTGTTGAGAATATTTAGGCCTGTGATGGACAGATTTCTGATCATTAATAGAATTGAAAATGTGAAGAAGTGGAGTTGTGGATTTGGATTAACCATGATTTTATAGAACATAGAAGAATACAGCGCAGTACAGGCCCTTTGGCCCTCGATGTTGCACCGATCCAAGCCCACCTAACCTATACTAACCCACTATCCTCCATATACCTATCCAATGCCCGCTTAAATGCCCATAAAGAGGGAGAGTCCACCACTGCTACTGGCAGGGCATTCCATGAACTTACGACTCGCTGAGTGAAGAACCTACCCCTAACTTCAGTCCTATATCTACCCCCCCTTAATTTAAAGCTATGCCCCCTGGTAATACCCGACTCCATACGCGGGAAAAGGTTCACACTGTCAACCCTATCTAACCCCCTAATCATCTTGTACACCTCAATCAAGTCACCCCTAAACCTTCTTTTCTCTAATGAAAACAGCCCCAAGTGTCTCAGTCTTTCCTCATACGATCTTCCTTCCATACCAGGCAACATCCTGGTAAACCTCCTCTGCACCCGTTCCAGTGCCTCCACATCCTTCCTATAGTATGGCGACCAAAACTGCACACAATATTCCAGATGCGGCCGCACCAGAGTCTTATACAACTGCATCATGACCTCAGGACTCCAGAACTCAATTCCTCTACCAATAAAAGCCAGTACGCCATATGCCAAATCTACCCCTAACATCTGTCCTATACCTACCACCCCTTAATTTAAAGCTATGCCCCCCTGTAATACCCGACTCCATACGCGGGAAAAAGTTCACACTGTCAACCCTATCTAACCCCCTAATCATCTTGTACACCACAATCAAGTCACCC
>NC_057711.1:121927221-121942853 GCF_004010195.1 Chiloscyllium plagiosum | reverse complement strand
CGAACTATCGAGTCCCCAATTAGTACTGCTCTGCTCTTCTTCACCCTTCCCTTCTGAGTAACGGGGACAGGCTCCGTGCCAGAGACCTGAGCCCCGTTACTTACCCCTGGTAAGTCATCCCCCCCACAAGTATCCAAAACGGTATACTTGTTCTTGAGGGGAACGTCCGCAGGGGGTCCCTGCACTGGCTGCTTCCTCCCAGTCCCCCTCACTGTCACCCATCTATCTGCCATCTTTGGAGTTACTACTTCCCTGTAACTCTGATCTATGACCCCCTCTGCCTCCCGAATGATCCGAAGTTCATCCAACTCCAGCTCCAGTTCCCTAACACGGTCTTGGAGGAGCTGGAGGTGGGTGCACTTCCTGCAAGTGTAATCGGCAGGGACGTCGATGGCATCCCTCACCTCATACATGTTGCAGGAGGAACATTGCACTGCCTTCACTGCCATCCCTCTAAAGCTAACTTTTATTTTAAAAAAAACTGGGTCTAAAGAATACAACGAGCAAAATTCAGCACTTACCTACTTACCACAACAGGTGTTATTATTAGGTTAGAGGAGGAGGGCGGGTGGGAGGCACTACCCGTGTTCCTCTCCCTTCGCGCTTTTAAAGGGGGAAAAAACCTACCCAGGTAAGCTTACACTAACTGCTTCCGGGTCTCGGCTGCCCCTCTGGTCGTCGTCACTTCCCCCTGGTGCTCCCGCTCTTTCTGTGAAGAGAGAGTGAAAGAGAAAAAAAAACACCGCTGCCCGCTACCGGTAAGCACTTTTAAAACCAAACGGTCTTACCTTCGCTGCTGCTCGCACTGGAAATTTTGTTGAATGGTAAGCATATTTGATGAGCCAAATGATGACCACCTTTTGTCTTATGATCTTTTTTCCTCAATTTTCTTTTGAGGGACAGTCTGAAATGATCCACTTCTTCCTTATGTCTCTACGTTTTTGGTCTCCTTTCTTTAATGTAATTCCCTACTGTTGACTTGAATCACCAATAGGTAGATGAATCTTCAAAACTGTTTTTAAGCAACAGAAATCAATTTTGAGCATTGTACAGAACTGATTTACCTTGCCAAGAGAATGGACTTTAGTCTTTGTATTTTTTGTCCTGTAGCTTCTGCAGTTAGTAGAGTTGATTCAGAACAACATTTTTGTTCTCTTATTCAGGGGATAGGTGCTAGTGCGTTATTACATTTCTTGATTGCACGGCACATAGTTTTTTTTTTTGTAGATACCACAGAACAGATCCTATCTTGGACTGCTTAACTGGGTTCCAGATGGGTAATCTTCAAAATTGTGATGTGGAAAATGAGGTTATGCATTTTAGCAGAAAGCATAAGGGATTTTTTTAAAATGGAGAAACTACGGTGAGGCATTTGGGACTGCTTGTCCATTGGTTTTTAAAAAGAAACCTAACATCTTCCCATTTAGTAGATGATCAGGCAAATGCTACATCGAAGTTTATTTTAAAGGTAATGGAGTATAGAATTAGGGAGATTTTGCTCAAACTGTCGAGGCATCAGTCAGGCAGTAGCTGAAATATGTCAGTTTTGGGCACCTTACCTATGGAAAGATATGCTGGCATTGGAGGAGCTCCAAAGAGATTCACCAGGTTGATACCAGGTAGGAAGTGACCCTCCTGAGACATTGAGTAATTTGGACCTGTGCTCGTTGGAGTATAGAAGAACGAGAGGTGACCTTATTGAAAAATGCAAGATTCTTAGAGGATTTGACAGGTTAGATATGGAAAAATAGTTTCCCCTTGTGGGAAAGTCTAGGACAAGAGAGCAGATGTTGGAACAAGGGGTTGCACATTTAAGACCATGATCAGGAGGAGTTTCTTTTGAAGGTTCCGAATCTGCAGAATATTTTTTACTGCAGAGAGCTGTGGAGGTTAAGTCGTTAACTGTATTCAAGGGTGAGAGAAATGGATTTTTGATCAGGTAAGGGAATCGAGGAGAATTAAGGCAGAAAAGAGGAGACTAAGATTCTGATTAACTGATCTCATTGGAGCAGACTTGCTGAGCTGACTGGCTGACTTTTTTTATGTCTTGTGGTCTGAATATAATTTGGGTATTTCTTTTAGTTTCCACATGTGTACATTATGGGCAAGTACTTTGTTTTGAATGTCATTACAGCTTCGGGGTCAAGTTTGCTCCTGGGAAAAATTCTGGATTGCTTGTGCTTGCTTCCATAATGAATATCATTGCTTACGGTAACATTAACCATGAGGCCCCTCCGGTCTGCTCCATTATTCAATACGATTGTGGCTGATTCATCCTCAACTTTCCTGTCTACTCCCTGTATACCTTGCTCGATAACATGAATTTGTCTCTGGTGTTAAATATGTTAAATGATAATTGAATCAACAACACTGGCATAGACTTCTAAAGATTTCTAACCCGCTAACTGAAAAAAATTCTGCTTGTCTTATTCCTAAATGATCAGCCACTTATTTTCAGAAATACGAAATATGAGCATCAGGTCACTTGAATGTTCATAATGTCATACATTAAGACTTTCATGTATTGTTGAAAATTCAAAAATCGATGTATATTGAGATGAACTGCCAGATGTATTTGCATTGATTAATAATAATTACTAGCTTCTGAAATTCACTACACCAAAAACAGCCAAGACCAAAACATTTCAAGATATAATTTCAAGAAGGAATTGGAATTAGCACTTGGGGCTAAAGGGATCAAAAAATATGGGGCAAAACAGAAGCAGACTATTGAATTAGATGATCAGTGACAATCATAATGAATGAACAGCACAGCAGACTCAATAGGACCCACGGCCTTTTCCTATTTTATATTTCTATTTACGGTACTTAAATCCAATTTGCAGGGTGTCCTGTGAATGTGTAAAGTGTCAATTTTAGAGTGAAACCCCTCTCATTTAATTGAATTAATGTTGTTTTTAATTTGTTTACCCCACCCCATGCTATTAATAAAAGACGACAGCACTTGGAAAACCATGACATTCAAAGGAAAACAAGATTCCCATTTATCGGCAATGAAAAGTTGTATTGCAGCCAACCAGTTTTTGGAAGGAATTCAGAGAGAAGCTTTTGTTGTTGGAGAGTACAAGAGAAGAGAAGAGTAAGTTATATTTATGCTTGAATTGAAGATAAGTACAGAAACTTGTACTTATGAAGCTTAAGGATACATGAGAGTTGTTTGCTTCCCTTGGCGAGTCAGTACAAATGTAACATTGGAATCTTAACCAGAAATATAAAGCACCTATTTATTTTCTTTTAAATCATATAATTTTCTTTTAGCTTTTTAGCTTTATACATCTCCAAGCTCCTTTTTTTTTTAGTTTCCATGTTCGAATATTGGCTTCTTAGACATTTTCTCTACCTCTGCAACTTCTCCTGACCATTTGTGTCTTTCACCAAGCTTTTGATGAACCTAATTTTTGTTTTTGAGTGTGGCATTCACTTTATTTGTGCTTCTGTAAAATACCTTGGAGCACTTTATCCGTGTCATGTTGTGGGCATATTATGTCTCTCCTTGTTCTCATCACTAGATCAAGAATGATTGATTTTTAAAAAACTTTTCTTCCCTTTTTACGTAGATGAAGAGCTACAGATACTTTTTTGCTCTCAAATCTCAAGATCTTCTGAGGAATATTGCTGAAATGTAACTTCTTTTCAGAGGGAAAAAAAATTCACTTTCATATAGCACTACCACTAGTTATTGGTTGCTGTTTTACTGCTTTTTCTTGTAGCCTGGCATTCCAGGTTTTGAAATTGATTTGATTTATTATTGTCATATGTACTAAGCTACAGTGAAAAGTATTGTTTTGTCTGCTAACCAGAGTTGAGTGTGTGTTACTGGAAAAGCACAGCAGGTCAGGCAGTATCTGAGGAGCAGGAAAATTGACGTTTCAGGCCGGAGCCCTCAATTTGTCGATTTTCCTGCTTCAGTGATACTGGGCATATTAGCTGAGCTTTTCCACATAGTTTGGACTAGTCTCTTGTTATGATGTACTGTTAAAAGGGAAGGTTATCTAGCCAAAGCAATTGGCCATTTGGCCTGGCTTCATCAGAATTCAGAGTTTGTGCATGTGGGAACATTTGCTTGATTAGTCAAATGTACTCCGACCTGTTAATGACTTTCTCTTCCTTTGTAAACTTTTTTTGCCATTTTATTGCTGTTTATCAGCTTAAGGACAGGGTGTTTTTGTCATTTTAATACCAATTTCTGTATAAAGACAGCTTGTTTGCAGAGGAGTAGCCTGAGGGAGCTCTTTGGAGCAAAAGTTGGTGCTGCTCTCTGCTGATGGTTTTAAAACCTTAGCTCAAGACTGGCTTGTAGGTAATCCGAAATGCTCAGGACCAGTTGGTTTTCGGAATTCAGCATTTCTCAAATTTCAGAATAAGTGGCAGTTTGGTGAAATTTTTAAAGAATCATTCAAAACAACAGACTTATTGTGAGAAAAACTGGTCCTGAAACAAAATTGAAGCCTGTCAGTGCTGGACCACGCCCCCACCTGTCGCATCTGAGTGACATGCATTGAGTGGATGTCGACTCAGGTTAACTGTTTGTTTGCAAAAAAACTTAACAAAAAGACCTTTGGATTTTGGAGCTTTTCGGATTTCAGATAGAGGATTGTCAATCTGTGTCTATGCTATAGTGTAACATTGCCATTGGTAAATAAAGATAATTTAAATTTACTATCTATAAGAATTTTATATTCCAGACTACCACAGTGTATGATCTCTGATGAACCAGGAGAGGTTTACAGGTAGAGTCCAACAAGAATTCCCTGAGCTGTCCTGAATAGGTACTTTATAACATCAGATGTTTATTGGCAAACTTTGGCTCATGAGAAGCTCCTGCAAGGTTATTGCTAAGTCCAATGACACAATTATGACAGTCATCTTTGGCTTTTTGATATGCATTTAAAAGAAATCACTATGTTTTAACATTGGCTTGTAATCCTTTCATGATTATCTTCGAGAAGTACTGACTTGGTGTTATTAGGAGACAGACAGGAAAGAGAAGATAAGTCCATTGTTAAATCAGCCATTTTCAAATGGAGTCATTTCAAGCGACCAAATGGCTTACTCTGTTTCTTATGACATGCACTTAACTAGTCATTTGTTATAAACTCTCATTGTTAACCATTGTGATTTTTGTCTCCAGGTTAATGGTTAAAGAAAATTCATTTCTGAAGAAACAGAATGCAGAAATGAAGAGTCATCTGGAAAAGTAAGCCACTAGGGCTATTTTGATTTTTCACTCCATTGATGGATCTATACCAGATCACACAACTAACTTGCAAGAATCGTTGATCCAGAGGTAGTCAGTCTGCATATTTCAAAAGTACATCAGTAGTTCATCTGATCATCTGTCGTAATTTTTATAGATTCTGTGCAGCAAAAGGTTGTGAAACAAAAATAGCCTAAATCTCTTGATCTGAGTCTCAAACCATAGATCAGACAAAAACGTTGCTTACCTAATTTCAGGCTTTGTCGGCCTGACCTCCATGTAGAATCCATCCCGACAGATGCAGGCACTGAGCCATGTAGGCATTACCAGAGTAAATCTCTGCAGAAGCCATGCCCCTATTTTGTGATAGTTTCTCACGTTGCAGTTGGATATTCAGTTTAAAGGTCCGTGTTTTTCTGCCTGTTGCTAATAGAGTAAATGAATGACCAGGAAAGCTGGCAGATGACTGGGTGAGGAAGGGATGTTACTATTGGTGGCCGGGTTGGGGAATGGCACACATCGCTTGGTAATTATTAAAGCAAGTTGGAACCTTCTGAATCTGACTCCAAACTAGAGCTAAAGACTCTGGCAATTACCCAGTCAGAAGCTTCAATGTTTCGCGCAATTACCACGTAACTGCATCCAAAGTTCAGAAAGATTGATGCTTATAGATTGAGTTATACGGCACTTAAGCAGACCCTTCAGTCCAATCAGGCCATACCGATCATCATCTCAAACTAAGCTACTCCCAACTGCCTGCTCCTAGTCCCAATCCCTCCAAACCTTTCCTATTCATGTATCTATCCAAATGTCTCTGAAATGTTGTAATTGAATCCACATCAACCACTCCTCAAAGTTAATGCAATATGTGAACCACCCTCTAAAAGAAATTTCCTTGTCTTTTTGAAATCTCTTTCCTTTCAGTTTAATGAGCAGCCTTGTCCTGAAATCCCCCATCCTAAGGAAGCGACAACTACCATTGACTCTTAGCTATATGTCTCATTATTTTATCTTCCAGTCTTGGGTTGTCCAAAGATTGAAAGGTCTGGGCTGTCACCTTGCTTTGTTTTTGTTTCTCTCCCCCCGAATTGCTTGATATCCAAACCGGGTGAATGAGCTCTCCTCTTTCCTGACTCCTTGTTGGGTCACAGAAAGATTTGAATTTTTTTAGCACCAGGTTATGGAGCTTAACTGGAAGTAATTAGGAGCCAATCACAAGGTTTCCCTGTGTTTAAAAGCAGAAATTATTACTTGCAACACAAATGAACTAAAAGATGAATGAACTAAGATGAAACATCCAACATTTTGTCCTTTGTGCAGGACAAGTAGTGTAGGCTTGCATTCTTGCCTGTGTACATATACCCAGATGTAAAGCTAAAAACACAAATTAAGGTAAAATAATATATGGCATAAAGTCCTTCAGTTGTTTCTGACAAGAGAGTTGGTTGTATGGCTTTTTAGGTGCAACCAGCAATAGTCAATGTTGTAGTTAATCTTAAAATGATCTGTTCCTAATGTTTCTTCCCTGGTGTTTTTTTCCATGGCTACAAGTCAGTTCCTTAGAAAGAGAGATGAGAATGCAGCAGCTCAACTTTTAGCCATGTCCAACTTCTCAATATCCCTTAAAATTCTAGTTTTACTTGTATATCCAAGACGTTGTTTACTAGGTCCATCCATGACATCTGTGCTGTCAGTTTCCAGTACTTTTGTTCCAGAGTGTAATACATTTCAATACGTATAGGCTGTGTGGGGTATCTCCCTTTTTGCATTCTGCTCCAGTCCTGGGAGCAATTAGTTTGTGTTTTCTCCTCCATCTCGAGGTGACTTTACATTGTTGTTTGTCTTTTCTCATTGCAATTTGTAACAGTTGTAAGTGCTTAAAAATCATTTTTTCCAGAATTAAAGGCAAAACTTAATGACAAAGCTATAGCCTCATGCAAAATTGCATGGTTATCCTATATAATTCTCAATTGATAGTCTCAGGGATTATCTTGCATTGAGTAAGAAATGTTGTTGGGTAGGTTGAATATTTAAAATCAATTGATATTTTATGGTCTCTGTTTGGATATGTTTGAGATTTCTCATTATTGATTTCTCCTCTCACTCCAAGATATGACATTCCTGTTGGAAAAGTGATTCAAATAAGTCTTTACATGTTAATTGCTGTTGAGTGGCAGAGATTTGGGGTTATAACATATCAGATGCTTGATCTGTCAAAGGATTTTAATCTGTCATAATGCTTAGTCAAACATAAACTGAAATATGACATCTCAAAGTTTTGTGTATAGTGTGCAAAGCTTCTATGAAATAATGAAGTGCAAAAAGTCTAAACAATTGTGGGGAATGAATGGTGGCATTTTAGAATAGTGTTTGTAATGGGGCTGTTTACAACACTTAGGTTACAATCATAACAAGTTAGAATCTATTCACGTGTACATTGGAGAAAATAGCTGGCATTTTAAGTCTGGTTGTTTACCATCACTAAAAGGTCATTGCTCAGGTCCCTTGTCGTTTACCTACCACCCCCCACCCCCACCCACCAGTTCCACCACTGCCAAAAGGTCACTACTCAGGTCCCTAATAATTTTTTACTGCAATCTCTCAAATAATTCACTTGCTGATGTCAGATAGAAATGATGAATAAGAAAATTTTTTCCTGAAATGACTTAAAATTAAGAAATTCTAAAATTCATTTAACAAAATTCTTACAGTTTGACTTCTTTTGCTAGGGCTACTTATGGCTTTGCAGAAGCACGTAATCAGAAACAAGAGGAGGTTTGTACAAAATCTTTAGCATTGCATCTTTTGTTTTACTTTTATGTTTTTTGTTTCTTGGTTTAAATTAGTGTGTGCGGCACCCCGTACTGCAAGGGTAACTAATATTAAGAAGTAATGGTTACAGTTTTTCTTAATGTTTGAATGACTTCCAATAAATCTACAAGCTTGCTTACAACAAGCTGCCATGACCTTTTTCGATTTTAGAATTGTTGCCAATGTCTTTAAGTCTAAATGGCTAAATTATGTTCTATCTGTGCTACACCATGGACCATTGTATACTCTTTCTTGGAAAAAAAATCAGTGCTATCGTTGTGTGTAAAATCTCTTATGGACTTTTGTTTTCTTGCCAGTCTATCCAGTCAGTTTTTTCTTTGGAATGTATGGAAGTGAAAAAGACGTCTTAAAATTTGCTTATATTTCATATTTAAGTTTTTGACTTCAGTCAGGGTCACTAACCTTTCCATTTTGTATTCTGTTGGGTTTATAAGGCAAGTGTTTGCTTTCATTAATTTTTCAAATTTGTCTTCGATTTTCGTACAACTTCGAAGGCACTCCCTGATATAATATCAGCTAAGGAATCTATACCTGTTTGTCTGATACTGCTTTCACTGATTATATTTTTCCCAGACTGGTCAAAGGCTTGCGTAGAAAGAAAGTTTTCCTGTTGTGGTTCTGGCTGAGGTTATTTGAATTAAGTTTTTTTTTAAACTGAAGTACCTCTTCCATCATTTAACAAAGAAACTGGATTTTGTTAAAATGGTGCATTTCTCACAACTGGACATCCCAACATGTTTAACAAGCAATATAGGAAATATGGCAGACCAACTTGCATACAGCAGACTCTCAAATAGTGGTGTGATGAAGATTAAATCTCTTTTGTGATGTTAAATAAGAGGGACCAAAATGGTAGTTGCTCAGTTTAGAAGTTGTGCAAGTAAACATTTATTAATGTGAGCGCTGGTGAGACTTTATTAATTTATTCAAACACAAACCTTTGTTATTCAGGTCCGTGAAATGTGGAATATTGTAACAGACATATTGTCTGAATTAGAAGAAGAAAAGGAAGTAATTGATTCGTTATTGGAGGGGCGAGTGGATCTGTACACACTTGATGGAACAGATGTCACATTAAAAGTACCTAGACAACTCCTAATTAAAATTGAAGATGAAGCCGACCAAGTGAGTACATTTTATACCATCTCAAATGATAAGCTTGGTAATTAAGTTTTCCATGGCATTAGGATTCTACATTATATCCTTATTTTTGTAGAGTGTAGACGCTAATGGGTCATTTTTGAGTTGGCAAGCTTGAAAATGCTGTGCCGCAGGGATCTGTGCTACGGTCTCAACTGTTTATAAACTATATTAATAATTTGATTGAAGGATTGAGGCGTATGGTAGTTAAATTTATTAATCGCCAAGAATAGGTAGGAAAACAAGTTGTGAAAAGGACATAGGAAGTCTGCAAAGGTATATAGATTTGTCAAGTGAGTGAACAAAAATTTCTTTAAATTGTAACATGAGGAAAATGTGAACTTGTCTACTTTTGACAGGATGAAAGACCAGCAGAATGCAGTCTCTCCATTTAAATAACAGAACTCCAAGATACAGAGATCTGTGTCCTGGTGGCGCTCATAAAAGTTAGCATGCGGATATGACAAGTGATAGGGCAATTCTGGATTATTTTAGGTTTTGTTTTTCAGAAATGGAATATAAATTAGGAATCTTTTGCTAACAATAGTACAAATCAATGAGACCACATTTAGAGTATCATGTACAATTTTGTTGGGTTCGTTTAAGAGTGGACGTTATTGCATTAGGATCAGTGCAGTTTCCCTCGACCTACTTCTATTTTCCTCAAATGTATCAACAGTAACCTCATTAATGGCTACTGAAACTCTTCAATACAGAAAGCCTCTAAGTTGCTTTGTTTTAATGTTGTGGATGTAATGGGGTCATTATGCACATTTAGCATGTGAATTGCCACATTATCTGTCTGACTTGCTGACATGACTATGAAGCAGCCCTGCCCACTCCTCAACCTGTTTCGAAGACCTGGGGGTTCATTTCATTTACTGGTATAGAAATTCAGGAATGTACAATACCTTGGTTTTCATGATATAATGCTCTAAGTTTTTCTGAGAGATTTTGAAACACAACAGCTTTTACATTATTTGTAACAGAAAACTCCAGTCCACGTGATTTCGTGCAATTTAAGTGAAGTTTCAGGAATGTTACTACAAAAATAAATGAATTAGTGAAGATTTGTCTGTGCTACACCATGGACCATTGAATGCCCTTTCTTGAAACTAATCATTACTATAGTTGTAATCTTAGTATGTAAAATCTCTTATGGATTTTTGTTTTCTTGCTAGTCTGTTCGTTCTTTGGAATGTGCGGAAGTATTTTTTGCAGGTGCGCATAAACTACCTTTTGTTTGAAGAGATTTCACAATCTCATTTTTCCATCCACCCAAACATTTACAATAGGGTTATCTGGTGGAAAGAGGAATTTTGGCCTTTATTGCTAATCATTGAATCATAACTGCTTTCCTTTTTAGATCCATAACTTATCTCAGGATCACACATGTGTCTGGGTTATGAGCTGTGCACTACAGTAGAACTGTGACTTTTGGAATTAAATTTTGTTGCTTTTCTGAGCAAATGTATAAAAGTAGCTTTGTGCTGATGAATTTGCTTGCTATTATTAGATCATTTGTCGGTTGAGAAAACTCATGAATTGGGAAAACAGAAACATGGATTCCATAGTTGGTTACAGAAAAGTAGGAAAAACAGGTTTTTTTTTCTTGTGTGGTACGTTGCAACTAGAAGGGTGTGCATGAATTAACAATTAGTGATGTATGTCAATAACGGAAATTAAAATACAGTGCAGCATATCCAGGTTTTCATATGATCCAAATTAAGTGGTAAATTTAAGTTGTGAGAAGTCTATAAAGGGATATGGACAGATTGTGATTTGCTACTTGGTAGGAAGAAAAATGGATTTGGGGAATAGGCATCACAATCTCACATTTAAAGTCAACCATTTTGAACAAAGACGACAAAAATCTTCATATCGAACTTCCATAGATCAATCTGAGACGGGTACAGTTGAGAACAGAAGTGAGTCAAACAGAGCAGGCAGACACAAGGTAGGAACTAATAAATTAAACTGCATTTATTTCAATGCAAGTGGCCTAACGGGGAAGGCAGATGAACTCTGAGCATAGTTAGGAACATGGGACTGGGATATCATAGCAATTACATAAACATGGCTCAAGGATGGGCAGGACTGGCAGCTTAATATTCCAGGATACAAATGCTACAGGAAGGAGAGAAAGGGAGGCAAGAGAGGAAGGGAGTGGTATTTTTGATAAGGGATAGCATTACAGCTGTGCTGAGGGAGGATATTTGGGTGGAACTGAGAAATAAGAAAGAGATGATCACCTTATTGGGGTTGTATTATAGACCCCTAATAGTCAGAGGGAAATTGAGAAACATACTTGTAAGGAGATCTCAGCTATCTGTAAGAATAATAGTGGTTATAGTAGGGGATTTTAACTTTCCAAACATGGACCGGGGCTGCCATAATGTTAAGGGTTTAGATGGAGAGGAATTTCTTAAGTGTGTACAAGAAAATGTTTTGATTCAGTAAGTGGATGTACCTACTAGAGAAGGTGCAAAACATGACCTACCCTTGGGAAATAAGGCAGGGCAGGTGACTGAGGTGTCAGTGGGGGAGCACTTTGGGGCCAGCGACCATAATTCTATTTCTTTTAAAATAGTGATGGAAAAGGATAGACCAGATCTAAAAGTTGAAGTTCTAAATTGGAGAAAGGCCAATTTTGACGGTATTAGGCAAGAACTTTCGAAAGCTGATTGGAGGCAGATGTTCGCAGGTAAGGGGACAGCTGGAAAATGTGAAGCCTTCAGAAATGAGATAACAAGAATCCAGAAAAAGTATATTTCTGTTAGGGTGAAAGGAAAGCCTGGTAGGTATAGGGAATGCTGGATGACTAAAGAAATTGAGGGTTTGGTTAAGAAAAAGGAAATATATGTAAGGTATAGACAGGATAGATCGAGTGAATCCTTAGAGTATAA
The DNA here is from genome assembly GCF_004010195.1 of Chiloscyllium plagiosum. Lineage (NCBI taxonomy): Eukaryota > Metazoa > Chordata > Chondrichthyes > Orectolobiformes > Hemiscylliidae > Chiloscyllium > Chiloscyllium plagiosum. Next base: position 121,930,757 of record NC_057711.1, on the reverse strand, counting down.
AGAAAGTAGGAGGATACTTGAGGGAAATCAAGAGGGCAAAAAGGGGGCATAGCTTTGGCAAATAGAATTAAGGAGAATCCAAGGAGCTTTTACAAATATATTAAGGACAAAAGGGTAACTAGTAAGAGAATAGGGCCCCTCAAAGATCAGCTAGGCGGCCTTTGTGTGGAGCTGCAGAAAAGGGTGAGGGGGTTTCTAAATGAATATTTTGCATCAGTATTTACTGTGGAAAAGGATATGGAAGGTATAGACTGTAGGAAAATAGATGGTGACATCTTGCAAAATATCCATATTACAGAGGAGGAAGTGCTGGATGTCTTGAAATGGTTAAAGATGGATAAATCTCTAGGACCTGATCAGGTGTACCTGAGAACTCCGTGGGAAGCTAGAGAAGTGATAGCTGGGTCTCTTGCTGAGATATTTGAATCATCAATAGTCACAGGTGAGGTGCCAGAAGACTGAAGGTTGGCATACGTGCCACTGTTTAAAAAGGGTGGTAAGGACAAACCAGGGAACTATAGGCTAGTGAGCCTGACCTCAGTGGTGGGTAGGTTGTTGGAGGGAATCCTGAGGGACAGGATGTACATGTATTTGGAAAGGCAAGGACTGATTAGCGATAGTCAACATGGCTTTGTGTGTGGGAAATCATGTCTCTCAAACTTCATTGAGTTTTTTTGAAGAAGTAACAAAGAGGATTGGGGGCAGAGCAGTAGATTTGATCTATATGGACTTCAGGAAGGTGTTTGACAAGGTTCTCCATGGGAGACTGGTGAGCAAGTTTAGATCTCTTGGAAGAAAGGGAGAACTCGCCATTTGGATACAGAACTGAATCAAAGATAGGAGACAGGGTGGTGGTGGAGGGTTGTTTTTCAGACTGGAGACCTGTGACCAGTGGTGTGCCACAAGGATCGGTGCTGGGTCCTATACTTTTTGTCATTTACATAAATGATTTGGATACGAGCACAAGAGGTACAGTTAGTAAGTTTGCAGATGACACCAAAATTGGAGGTGTAGTGCACAGCGAAGAGGGTTACCTCAGATTACAACAGGATCTGGACCAGATGGGCCAATGGGCTGAAAAGTGGCAGATGGAGTTTAATTCAGATAAATGCGAGGTGTTGCATTTTGGGAAAGCAAATCTTAGCAGAATAGTGAAGGCTTTGGTATGCTTTCCTTTAGTGTGAAATTCTGGTCTCCTTCCTCTCGGAAAGACGTTTACAAAGATTTACGAAGATGTTGCCATGGTTGGAGGATTTGAGCTATAGGGAGAGGTTGAATAGGCTGGGGCTGTTTTCCCTCGGGTGTCGGAGGCTGAGGGGTGACCTTTTAGAGGTTTACAAAATTGTGGGGCATGGATAGGGCAAATAGACAAAGTCTTTTCCCTGGAGTCAGGGAGTCCAGAGCTAGAGGGCATAGGTTTAGGGTGAGAGGGGAAAGATATAAAAAAAGATCTAAGGGGCAACGTTATCACACAGGGTGGTACGTGTATGGAATGAGCTGCCAGAGGAAGTGGTGGAGGCTGGTACAATTGCAATATTTAAGAGGCATTTGGATGGGTATATGAATAGGAAGGGTTTGGGAGGGATATGGGCTGGGTGCTGGCAGATGGGACTAGATTGGGTTGGGATATCTGGTTAGCATGGACGGGTTAGACCGAAGGGTCTGTTTCCATGCTGTACATCTGATCTAAGCTTCCATATCTTTGGAAATTTCTGTATTGGGATTTATGGATGCCTGTGTTTGTCGTGGTGGGGATGGGGAACAGAAAGAAACTGGTCTAAGTACGGAGCAAATAAAGTATTTGGGAAAAGATTTGTCAGTGATCTTAGTCAATTCCATCTGGAAAATTTCAAATCAAGAGGACTCGTTCCTGGGGTTGGATTACAATCAAGATCACAAACTCAACTGAATTTGAAACCTCAGAACCGGTTCATAGTCCAGAAAGAAAATAATGCGATTACAGCTGAGTTTGCTCATTCTTTTCTCTCTCTCACCCCATTTGGTGTTCAAATTCTAATTATGTAAATGCAATAAGATTAAATATTTTTGTTTAAAGTTAAGTATTTTACATGCACTCAGTGAGTTAGCTCCTCCAGTAAGAATTTTTAAAATTTCACCATCAAACTGTCACTTAGTCTGAAATTTGAAACATTCTGAATTCAGAAAACCAGCTGGTTCTCAGCATTTCGGACAAAGGATTATGCACCTATATAAAAATGTAGTTAGTATAGGAAATTCTATTCTGTAGGAAACAGACAATTTTGTAACTTGTCATCAACAATCCCACCGGGAATAAAAACATAGGAATAGTCTGTTTGTCCTTTTTTCTTTTTAAAAAAAAAAGCCTGCTCCTTTTATTCAGCTTTACTGTCAGTCAGTTCTGACTTTTTTGAATTTCAAAGATCTGTCCAACCCAGAACCGGTTGTTTGCTGGAAAAGAGACTTAATAGATTAACAACCCTGTGAGGGTGGGAACAAATTTTCTTCCCCCTGGTCTTGAATGGGAGACAACATTTTTTTAAGGTGTGTTCCCTAGTTTGACTCTCTCTCAAAGGTAACAATTTTCCTGGTGTCTCCTAATTTAGTCCAGTTACAATGTGTTATGTTTCAGTAAGGTCACCTTTCATCCTCAACTCCGATGGATTGAGGCCCAACCAGTTCAAACTTTATTATAAGCCATTCGACTCTCCTTGCCCACTTGATCTCTCACTGTGCAGAATACTCTGCAGAGAGAAAGGAATAAGACAAGCTTTGAAACTGAAATGGTCATCTGCTTTTTCAGGAGTTATGGAGGAAGTTTAAAAACAGGAAATTGAGGCAAGTAATCTCTACAAAGGCAGTAGGAGTATACTTAAGAGGGAAATCAAGAGGGCAAAAAGGGGACATGAGATAGAGTTGGCAAATGGAATTAAGGAGAATCCAAAAGGTTTTTACAAATACATTAAGGACAAAAGGGTAACTAGGGTGAGACAGGGCCCCTCAAAGATCAGCAAGGCGGCCTTTGTGTGGAGCTGCAGAAAATGGGGGGAGATACTAAATGAGTATTTTGCATCAGTATATACTGTGGAAAAGGATATGGAAGATATAGACTGTAGGGAAGTAGATGGTGACCTCTTGCAAAATGTCCATATTACAGAGGAGGAAGTGCTGGATGTCTTGAAATGGATAAAGGTGGATAAATCCCCAGGACCTGATCAGGTGTACCCGAGAACTCTGTGGGAAGCTAGAGAAGTGATTGCTGGGCCTCTTGCTGAGATATTCGTATCACCGATAGTCACAGGTGAGGTGCTGGAAGACTGGAGGTTGGCAAATGTGGTGCCACTGTTGAGGAAGGGTGGTAAGGACAAACCAGGGAACTATAGGCTCGTGAGCCTGACTTTGGTGGTGGGCAAGATGTTGGAGGGAATCCTGAGGGACAGGATGTACAAGTATTTGGAAAGGCAAGAGTTTGAAAATGTTTTGCTGGAAAAGCGCAGCAGGTCAGGCAGCATCCAGGGAACAGGAGAATCGACGTTTCGGGCATAAGCCCTTCAGGA